>NC_092246.1:22191528-22491528 GCF_036320965.1 Panulirus ornatus | reverse complement strand
GGTGGGTGAGTGAGTGTGTGGGAGCGTGGGGCAGTGTGGTGGGTGAGTGAGTGTGTGGGAGCGTGGGGCAGTGTGGTGGGTGAGTGAGTGTGTGGGAGCGTGGGGCAGTGTGGTGGGTGAGTGAGTGTGTGGGAGCGTGGGGCAGTGTGGTGGGTGAGTGAGTGTGTGGGAGCGTGGGGCTGTGTGGTGGGTGAGTGAGTGTGTGGGAGAGCTGAGGACTCTGGCAGGGGTGATGAGTGTGTGGGAGCGTTGGAGTGGCTCACAGAGGATAGTGAGTGTGTTGGAATGTTTGAGAGGCTTGCAGGGGGGTAGGGATCTGCTGGGGGAAGGTAAAGACAAAGGTGTCGTCGCCAGATCTCGTCAGGACTTAAGTCTTGATGACATCCACACCACCAAGTCTTGATGACATCCACACCACCAAGTCTTGATGACATCCACACCACCAAGACTTCCACACCACCAAGTCTTGATGACATCCACACCACCAAGTCTTGATGACATCCACACCACCAAGTCTTGATGACATCCACACCACCAAGTCTTGATGACATCCACACCACCAAGTCATGATGACATCCACACCACCAAGTCTTGACTTTATGTCGTCCCTCACCATTGGCTGTAGATGCCATCAAGTCGGATGTATCCTGAAATTCTTGAATTATTCCAAATTCATGATACTAATTATACATGTGCAACGCAACATTCCATATATATATATATATATATATATATATATATATATATATATATATATATATATATATATATATATATATATATATATATGTATATATATATATATATATATATATATATATATATATATATATATATATATATATATATATATATATATATATGGAAGTGTCGCAGGTTGATTCCGTGCGAACGATATTTTCTCAGATCGTAGAAACACCGGGAAAGTGTGTAGCTTTCGCACAGGTGGAAAATCATATCTTTAGCAGCTTTCGAATTTATCCATGAAAGCAAAAAATGAACACGTATCGTTCTCTTTCCGTCAGAGGTAGAGGTAAAAATAAGAAAGAAATTGGGAAGTGGAGTCTCGCCTTGTGAAAGGAGTGATCCACCAATCTTTTAAAAAAAAAGCAAAAGAGATCACGACTGCTTGTTGACGAAATCCTACTCATCAAAATGAGCGAATATGAAACGTGTTTACGGCGTCAAATTGGCGTGAAGCGTCCCGGACGCTGGCAATTAGAAAGGTTTATTTAGATACCTGAACTAATCAGAAGCAATAAAGTCGACCCAAAATGTGAGGTAGTGGCCAATCAGGGAGTGGACGGCTGGAGATTGGCAGTAAGTGGTGAGAAGCGGTATGATTGGCCAGTGTGTGCGTTACATGTGGCCGCTGGGCTCGTGCAATCCTTCACACAGAATCAATGACGAAAGTGTCATTTTCAAGAGGCCTTTTGGCGGTCCTTTCACCACGCGAGGCGGGAAGGCGCCCCTCCGACTCCAGCCCCAGGGAGTTGTCGTTACAGCGACGGTGGAGGCTTCGTCTAGTCGTGGTCCTCCAGCGACGAGGCACACGTTCCGT
Organism: Panulirus ornatus; assembly: GCF_036320965.1. NCBI lineage: Eukaryota > Metazoa > Arthropoda > Malacostraca > Decapoda > Palinuridae > Panulirus > Panulirus ornatus. Next base: position 22,489,967 of record NC_092246.1, on the reverse strand, counting down.
GTCCTGAGTGTACACGACAGCAGATGCGACGCGTTGATGAGCGACGAGGGAAAACAAAATCGTACATATTTGATATAAGATTTCTCAAGACGGTAACCATGAGGGGGGCGCCACCAGGCTCCAGGCGACCAACCACGGCTGCTGGAGGACTACAGGCGAGCGGGGATGGGAGGGGCGAATCCAGCCCTCTAGCAAGGGGGGCTCCTGAGGAAATAACAGGGGGGGGGGGGGCGCGGAGGAGGCGAGCGTGAGACGGGGAGGAGGAGGAAAGGCAGCTGGAGAAAGGCAACTTCTGTCCCCAATTGTATAAGCGATGTGTATCGTCCCGTGTCATCACAACCCGACATCATGCACCTCGGCTTCGACTCCGGCAGCTACAGATACAGATGTTATGGATTGACAAGAGACTGGAGTGATGATACATAGTAAGACAGCTCTCTCTATCTTCCCTCACTCTCCACCACACACACACACACACACACACAGGGAGGGATGGTGTGCAATACTCTACCGTTAGGTTAACTTGCTGTTCCACCGGCCTGTTTGGGATAGACTATTGTATCCTCAGTCCAGTTTTTCATCTTCGCTGAGGCACTGCATTGTTTCACGGTCATGCAAGCTGCCCTTACAGCTCAAGCATGACGCTGCAAAATGAACTTAATTACACAGGACGGACTGATAATCTAGTTTACGTTGCACGTCATACATTATGCTGTCATGCAGCACAGCTGGCGAGCTGCACGGCTCTGGTGACTGACGTCACACTGAGAACTACTGAACGATCGTTCGAGGTGGACGATAGGAAGCTCTGGTGTGGGGAGACTGGGGAGGAGCTATGGCACGTGGTCTGGGGAGACTGGGGAGCAGCTGTGGCACGTGTTTTGGGGTGGCAGGGGAGGAGTTGTTGCACGTGTTTTGAAGTGGCAGAGGAGGACTTGTTGCTGCACGTGGTGTGGGGCGTGGTGGCTGGAGAGAGACGGAGTCACTCCCCGGGGAGTAGCAGGTGTGGAGGTGAGGCAGTGTGGGGAGGATATCAACATCTAGTAGTGCAGTGTTAAGCATCAGACGAGGCCTGTCAAGCACACCTTACACACGGGGTGTGTTTACCATCCACACACTTGACAGGTGAATTAATATTACCCACGTGTCAAGTTCCAGCGAGGTGATTTTCTGTTGCGAAAGGAGAGAGAGAGAGAGAGAGAGAGAGAGAGAGAGAGAGAGAGAGAGAGAGAGAGAGAGAGAGAGAGAGAGAGCTCTGGCCCGATGGCCTGGCCTTTAACCTGACACTTGAGTGTATTATTAACCTGGTCTGAGAGCATCGTCTCTACCATGAGTAGCCTACATAACGCTACTGTTCCCTGTGATGTACCTTAATGTCTTGTTGTATTGGTGTGTGTGTGTGTGTGTGTGTGTGTGTGTGTGTGTGTGTGTGTGTGTGTGTGTGTGGTTGTTCTGAGGGTCAGTATCTGATCCTGGCAAAGTGAACATAAAGTCTACGGGTCCTCCACTTCATGTGGTTGGCTTCCACATCAGCTGGAGCACTACCACAGTGTATGTCACTGAGGAGCTGCCTCTACACACGACAATCAGCTAGTCATTAAAACCAGGGAAATATTTTTCATCCTTTCATTTCGTGCGGGATTAGTTATCGTTTATCAAGTCCATAGGAATCCAGCCCTTATCTGATTACGTTCAGGGCAATAATCTTTTATCTGTTGTCTGCATCGGTATCGTGTTTTAGTAACAGACTGTAACGTCTGGAGGCTGTGCACTGGCCAGGTCATCTGTCACACCAGACTGTAGCAACTGGATCCGCTCACCAATGATGGCACATTGGCTCGAGTGCCTCCTGTGAGCTGTGTTGTGTATCATCTTTATTTCATATCATAAACACGTCATCATGTTGTGTCAGTCAACACCTGGTTCATCATAACTACGGTAAACTCACGAAAGGAATTAATTTAAAGGTTAACAGAGTACACCGAACAACATGCTCCACAATAATGACTATATAATGATACGTCAATATATTACTACTGATTGATCCGTCACTGACATGTTTTTAAAAAAATGATTCGCGATATATCAGACAAGGAAGTTCTAGGTATAAGATTTCACATGATCTGATCCCCTTCACGTCATTACGGTAAACCTTCACATGATCTGATCCCCTTCACGTCATTACATTAAACCTTCACATGATCTGATCCTCTTCACGTCATTACGTTAAACCTTCACATGATCTGATCCTCTTCACGTCATTACGGTAAACCTTCATATGTTCTGAGCCCCTTCACTGTAAGGTGGACATCATCATGGTCGCTAAGGGAAACATATGCTTCACATCATTCTTGAATTCAAGACAAAAGGGATTTCATGGACAGAAGTAACAAGACATTGAGACTGAGCAGTCTGTACTGTGCTTGGGAGTGGAGTGATTAAGACGATGAAAGGCGCTGTTAGAAAAGGTGGGGACACAGGCCTCACATCCCTCGCCAGCTACAAAAGGTCTGAGGACACACTTATACTACACCTCTCTGGCCACGTACAAGTGTTTGTGAACACAAACCTCACCTCACATGTCAGCCACAGATCAATTATAACACTACATATGCTTGAGAAGACAGATTTCACCTCTCACATCTGCCACAGATCAATACATTTATGCAGGAACACACTACGTGTGCTTGAGAATAACAAGTGAAATCCAGCTGATGGTCGTCCTGTGATACCCCAGACCCACACCCGTGGCATATAGAAGACTCGGTTGTATGATTGAACGTGAGGGAAACTCCATTGTTGATCACACTTGATTAAGACCAGATGCCGAATTGCTCACGACTTGACCCCACGTACAGTGCCGGGGTCTACCAGGGTCATTGAGGCCGACATATGGTGAATACCTTGATCACAAGAGAAAATCTCGTCAAACATTATTTTTCTTTCGGCCTTTTTCAGATTTTTCACCATCACAAATACACATTTGTGATAGACAAACAGACAGATTTCAAGATAGATAGGTAGATAGATGAACAGGAAGATAGACAGATGGATAGATGAAGTTAAGTTGGAAGTAAGAAGCAGCCAGTCCCATCACTGCTGGGCCTCCCGCCTCGTAGTCCCTTGTCTTCAGATGGTCACGACTACGAGAGACCAGAGGAGAAAACTTAGAAACTAATTCTCTATGATTTATATGATTATCTTCTGCTGCCAAAATTGCCTCTTAGCCAACACGGAGAAGAAAGTGCAGAGGAATAGCGAATGAAATCAATTTACAAGTAAATATTGACCTATCACTGCATTTTTGTGGTGCAAAATTCGTCTTCAGTGAGCTCCAGATCTTACGAGGAGTTTGTAATGTGTCTTAATGTCTTGGAATTTTACCCGTAAGATATTTCTTCTTTACGACAGCCGATCTGTTTCTCACCCTATCATCACTTCTCCCGAAACACACTCAGACATACTCACGAAGCACCAGCAACACTGTGGTATCTAGCTACCGTCCCACACACTACAAAATTTAGGGAAGGAAAACCTTGGAATACAACAAGTGATTACCAGAAGCCAGGAGCAATGTATTACGACCGGTCGTTGTGCATCGTTGCCCACCTACCCAGGGGAGCGGACGTCGACACACTTACAGAAGCCGAGACGAATGATATGTGTCCTAATATCTCTTTATCACCGTCATGAGATCCTCTTTATGCCGGGAGGACGTCAATATGCAGCGATAACAACTCGGTTTATTTCCGTCATTACCCTCGTTATTGGCACGGGAAAAGTCGTCCCTATGGCAGCCTGGTACATCAAATCGTACCAGTACGGCAGAAACCATGGTTCGGAACCTGTGACAATCTAATACCCTTTATTTCCATTTCTATTCACTCCCGAGTTCGCTACTACAAAAGCAATACTTTCCCATCTACAGTCTTGAGATTCTCCATTTAGATTTAAGGGAGTAAAGTCATTTTCGTCACGAGTTTACCACAGGGAGCGACCGGCAATCATGGTGGGGAAGCCTTCCACGGAAACGTAATTCTATGAAGCCACTCGACCTCATGTTGTTCGGCCAGGGGAGTTGGTTCTCCCTCATCATCCACAGGAGACATGTTTCCTCGCGGTTTGTTCTTAATTCGATTGTGGTCTGCGGATCATGAGAACATTTCCATACTTAAGATCTCGAGGTTTTGAAGATGATCTCATATCTAGGACTAACTTGCCTCTTGGGGCGCTCAACGTGCCAGTCGACCCAGATTCCTGACCAAGACTACAGCATTTGCCAGTCCATGAGACCCCGGGGGTCGCTTAGTTCCCTCCTCCTCCTCCTCCTCCTCCACTGATCTTCATGGTATCATACACAACAAGGACAAACTGACTGTAATAATGACAGATATAAGTAGAGAAGAAGATACAATACTAGTATTAATGGCGTCCGAATTGCTTGATATTCATGATGGCAGATGGGTTGATGAATATATGGATGTGTTTATGTTCTCAGTTAAGGGAGTAAGCCACACAAGATGTGGTTCTTTGATGCCTGCCGCCCACAGCACGGTGGGCGGGTGTGGGCGGTGTGAACGGAGGTGGTGGTCAAAACTTTACACCGTCTGTAGGAGGAAGTTCGGGAGGTGGAGGATGGCACCTACGGTAATGGTGGCGTTACAGTACCTGTGGTGAGTTATGGTGGGCTACTGACGGGCAAGTCATGATGGCAGGCTACCATGCCAACATTACTTCACCATTACCCCCAGCCAACACCCCCTCGGCCAACATCCCCTTAGCCAACACCCCCTCAGCCAGCATTCCCTCAGCCAGCATTCCCTAAGCCAACACCCCCTCAGCCAACACCCCCTCAGCCAACATCGCTTCCGGCCAGCACAAGGAAACCAGACTGCCAACAGAGGCCACACACATTGTCCCAGCCTGACACCAGCGCCCCTGCCGGCCAAGATCACACGGAAGATGCAATTTACTGTGAAATTGGTAATGGTCGTGTGTGTCCCGCCTGGCCCGGGAGATGGTCCCACAGACGAGGGTTGTTCATCTGATCTCAGTGAGTTAAGGAGGCAACTGATGACGGGAAGTGGTTACGTCTGTGTCCCAGGCTGTCCCACACAACGCTCTTGGATACGTCTGTGTCCCAGGCTGTCCCGCACAATGCTCGTTGGTGCTGCTGGGCACCAGTCAGACTTCTGAGGGTGGTGGTGATGTGGGCAGGTGGTGGCAGGTGGTAGTGGTGGTGTGCAGGTGGTAGTAGTGGCAGCGATGGTGGTGGCAGTGGTGGTAGGCCAGCAGCAGAGGTCGTGTCATACCCCAGGTGAAGGTAACCACACCAGCCTGGGTAACTTGACAAGATAATCATACGTTCAGGTGAAGGTGGAACCTAATTCTTTTTTCCCTCCCGTTTCGAGGCTACGCCGACACGGGGTCACAACGGAGGTAAACGGGGAGAAAACAGGAGAGAGATTCCCGTTAACCCCTTCCGTGGTACCCCTTCCTGCGTCGCTCACCCACTCTGGAAATGTCCATTGAATGTCTTCGTCATACGTAAAGCGATACAGCGTATATAGAAGTAGTGCCTGATGCGCCCCTCTGTCCCTCTGTTCACTCGATATTTCAGCCTTTGTGAAACAGACGTGTAATGTCATGGCTCCACCTGAGGTGACCAAGGCCAATGTGTGATGATCGACTTGGTCCCGCCTGTGGGCCATACCTGTTATCTATCTCAGTGTGTGGTCATGCGCTCTGCCACGGCAGGAAAATCAGCGACAGGTGCAATTTCACGGAAGTTTATATGCAGTACTTTTTCATATATATATATATATATATATATATATATATATATATATATATATATATATATACATATAGTAATGTCTAAGTCGCGATTTTGGTTCGAAACCTGCTTACGACGAATCTTGTTTGCATAAAAATCATATATTAACATCAGATAGGGAAACTAACACTTCCTCCTTTATTATAAACTTCAGATCTTGATTGATTCTGAACCACTTCAGTTTGGTATATGATCTATCCTGGAATCACCCATACATCCGTCATGCTCAACCTGAATGAGACGTACTAATGTCATCATGTGTTGAGAGCAGCAACACGTACCTAGTGCGCACACGCTCAGGAAGTGAGACACAGGAACGCACTTGCCTAACCTAGGAAACCGAGGACATCAAATTAGAAAAAAGAAATTACGAAAATCCCATAAAATTATACTTTTATGTCCATTATAATCCCGTTACTGATCATGGGTGAGGTGTGCTTTTGATGGAATACGTGTGGTGTGGGGCAGCGATATGGCTAACCTCAGCGTGGGAACTTCATCGAAGACGCTGAGGAAAATATTCGCTGAGGAATAGTCTTGCTGGACACGTTATGGATAAACTCACGTAAAAATACTGCTTCATGAATTTTGCAAGTGCTTACAAAATGCAAATTTGTTTACCTTTTCTGCTTCCGCTGAACAGACAATGGGCGTGGTCAAAATTCTAAGTGACTTTACAACAGAACCGAAAAGTGGACCTCCTCAGACCACGCCCCTTATAGATGACAGAGACCTGGCCAACCAACCGGACAGCGACGCCACCCGCAGCTGCCAACGTCTGACCACTTTAATCCAGCAGTACATTAGTGCAGGACAGAGAAGGAGTACAACACTAGATAGTCTCCGTCAAATCAATATTCTCTCCTGCTGTCAAACAGCTTTGTAAACATCTGTGTTACCTCCACATCCTGATGACTCACACTGGTTTCGGGGAGGTTCCTCTGACTTGCGTCCTTTGTCTTCTTCGACTACAGTCAACTCTATCCATGGAAGTAGTCTCCTCCTTTCTTCTGACCAGAAGATCCAATTTTTTCCACAGGAGTGTGGTAGTGTCAAATGCTTTCTGGGATTCCAGATACATCCAGTCCTTGTCTTTCATGTAGAACAAAACTCCTTCTCTCATAGAAGTCTCAGAGGATTATTGCACACGACCTGCTTTACCTGATTATCTTTTCCAGTAAGTCTCAGACCACACTCCTCGGAGAAACCGGTTTGTAGGTCAGCACAATCTACTTTGTCTCCCTTCTTAAAGATGGGTACGACAGTCGCCTTCCCCCTCGGCACTTTGCCTTCCTTGCGCAACTTCTAGAACAACGTTTCAAGCTGTCTGTCAAGCTTAAGTGCACACCTCTACAGCACATACCTGTATGTACTGTACGGGGGAGGAAGCTTAGATTACATTCGTAGGGCCTCATCTCTTCTATCAATTCATACCGCAGCTATGGAGAGAGAGAGAGAGAGAGAGAGAGAGAGAGAGAGAGAGAGAGAGAGAGAGAGAGAGAGAGAGAGAGAGAGTCCTAATGTAATGGGATGATGGCCGTAGCTGATCGCCTGTGCTAATACAGACATTCTCTATACAGCTGCTGACAGAGCCAATGGAACGTTGGAGGCAGCGCACGCAGATCGAAGAAGATAAAAAGATAATTTGCAACGTCTTTCAACATGACAAGTATAGGGTTGCTGAGAGCATGATAATTTTCCCAAGTGTTTCGTCACACGATCTCCATTCGCCACTGAGGTGATAATTCGATCTCCGAGGCCTCGACGACAACTGTAGAAAATTTCTCAACTGCATCTCACTGCCTCTGGCTCGTGGTACGTGTGTGGGGCTGATGACTGGGGAAGGTGCGGTCAGCGGGAGGAGGGGAGAGAATGTACGATAAAAAGCAGGTGACGATTGGACCTCAGGTACCTATCATTAGCTCTCCACACTGCAATATGTCAGGTGTTCGTGGTCCACTGCGTTATGTAGGGTGGGAGGCCGGAAGTTAGGCCGAAAGAATGTCAGCTAAGGTGTGGAAGTGGTTGCAACAGTGGAGGATGGTAGCGAGGGTGAGCGAGCAGCTGCCAAAGCGAAGGAGTGGATGACCAAGTGAGGGAGTTCTGCATCATTCAGGGTGCAGGAGTGTCAGCCAGGGTGAGGAAGTAGTTGCCAGAGTGAAAGAGTGTCAGCTAGGGTGAGGGAATGGACGTAAAGGTTGAGGAAATGGAATCCAAGGTGATGGAGAGTATGCTAGGATGAGGGAGTGGTCACTACTAGTTGGAGTTGGGTCACCATCAGACTCCGTCAACGTGTTGACAACAGTAAGTTCTGCCTCTGGCCAGCGACTGCGATCGTAGACAAGATCTATAGATAGAGCGGACGACCCCTCCTCATCCAGCTTATCTTGAGGCCTGCATCTTGGCCACTGAAGAACTTCATGACATCAAACATCTTCTCTCCTCCCTGCTTCACAGATAACCTCACATCGTCCTTGCATCCTCCACTGGTCATGTGTCACACACACAGCTCATAGTAAGTAAGAAATAAGTTGCAACACTAAACATTTACTTCTGGGAAGTAGGTTAATGATCATGTTGGTGATGAAGTATTCACGAGGAAGGATAGGTATTTTAAAGATGGGTAGTTACAATCCTGGGGATTAACGAAACCTGTTATGGGTCGACATGACTAAGAGATTCCACATAGTATTAGTATAGACGCAGTCTACTATGGGTCGACATAACTGAAAGATTCGACCAGTTACGAGTAAGGACGCAGCCTACTATGGGTCGACATGACTGAGAAATTCGACACGTTACAAGAAAAACACCGGAAATGAAAGTTACACTGAGTAACACGACCAATTTCTGAGGTAGCCTGGGGGAGGTGCCTAGCTTGGATGGGGTCGCCACCGCAACGCTGACGTCTGCTCCAGGAAACCCACGACCATCGCTCGTGTCGCTGGTCGTAACTTACGTACAACTGCTCGTGTGGCTCGTCGTAACCTAGGCAAGGTTGTGGTCTGGACATATAGAGCTGGCAACACCCTGGAGCGTCACTGTTGGTGGATAACACTCTCTGATCCCTTCACCCAGCGACACCTGACGGAAGCCATTAACGTACATGTCAAGGACTGACGCAATTTGAAAACTGGTATTATAAAAAATAATTCTTGCTAGTTAAGTAGGAAGTTACTCTGCATATCTTATCTTTTATTTTTTTTGGTCAAGTGAAAAATGCCAGACCTCAACTCTCGTCCAAACACAACAAGAAATTTCTCAGGACTGTCTAAGTAAGTGCCCGCCTCGGGCGAGAGGGACGGACACATCACAGACCAAACACACGAAATCCGTCTTAAGTAACTGGAAATTTCCCGTCCGACCCGCTCATTATGGAGGGACCTTGAGTTTGACACAGTTCCCCCTACGAGGCCCAATACGTCCTGGGGGACCACTAGGAGGTCTATATGACCTGGAGACCACAAGGAGACCATATCTCTATGGGACCACTACCTCACTAATTCCCCGAGGATGAGCAGTCGCAATATTGCATAGAGAAATCAGTATTCAAATTAATCGTTTGACACACTATCACTGATGCAGGCGCCGCCAGCCAGTACCATGTGACATCAGGCAGTTGGGCAATTACCAACAGTTTGTTGGTTTACGTCCTTCGAAACGTAGTATGTCAAGGTGTGGTGACGTGACGCGTGTACATGTATATTACATATCATCCTAAGACATTATTGACGATAACACATCACTGTCGCAAATATGCCACTCCCTCTACTACTGCTGACTACTACTACTACCACTACTACTACTAACACTACTAACACAACTACTACTACTACCACCATTACTACTACTACTACTACTACTACTACTATAACTACTACTACTACTGCTGCTGCTATTCCACTATAGGTGTGGCAATCATAAACACCTTCAGGTGCCACCAGAACTTCTCCTGACGCAACAACCATTACCAACACCGGTGTTGGCAGACATCACCACCACCAGGGTTGGCAGAGTCTCTCTCTCTCTCTCTCTCTCTCTCTCTCTCTCTCTCTCTCTCTCTCTCTCTCTCTCTCTCTCCACGTCCAAGACGGATGATAGAAGGTCGTCGAACACACGACAGTGAGCAGGTATCACAGGTGCAGCAGATGACGACCGATAGAGAACAAGCAGACGACACAAGAACGACAGGAGGACGATGGAGACACGACGGATCGGCGACGGACGGACGACGGACGAGGAGAGCACCACGGACGGACGACGGACGAGGAGAACACCACGGACGGACGACGGACGAGGAGAGCACCACGGACGGGTCCCTCTCGTCTCCTGCGCCCAGTTGCTGTCTTTCATTTCTCCTACATCCACTTGAGTCGTCGAGGAGAGGAAACAAAAGCTGGTCTTCGAGTCGCACTCGAGCCTGACCAGCCCTGCGCGGGCCCCTGGGACGGACATAGGGGGGTCTTCCCGACCGTCGCAGGTCCTCCTGGTGGACCACCATCGTAACACCGCCCGGCCGCAAGCCTGTACGTCAGGCGGTCTTCAACACCTTCAGACCAGTCACTGTCGCGGTCAGCCCTGCTCATACCATCACTCCAGGATTTCTCTTGACGTGGATCATCGTGAGCTGACTCGGGTCGTCGCTGTGCATCATGGTGGACACAGCAGCATGGGGTGTGGGTGGATGGGTGGGCCGGAATCTTGGCCTCAGTGAAGTGGACAGAACAAGTGTGAAGCAAACTAGGTTATGTACTAACACTATCATAATACATGCATACTTTGAATACCTGGTGCATGTTCAGCCAGTGATATGAACACGATCATTTTTCAGTCAGAAAAACTCGCTCCCACTGAAGATAATGCGAAAATAAAGATCAATGTTTGATTGATTGTCTACAAATCCAGCTCTCAACGTAGTCTTTAGCTTGTGTTAAATCATCTACATATTCATTAAATATAATTGGCCAAGACGGAATTGAGATGAGTTCTACAAGTGAAATATGTATATTGTCAAAGAATATGAATGTCCTCATACGTACGTCTACACTGAAGATGAAAATAAAAAACGTAAAGCAGAAAATAACAAATTCTCTGAAACATTACTAAACATCTCTGCTGAATAAATGACAATAACTCTCTCTCTCTCTCTCTCTCTCTCTCTCTCTCTCTCTCTCTCTCTCTCTCTCTGTTTTATAATGGTGTCGAGGTCAACCAGTGAGAATAACGCTCAGTTTTATCACCATTATTATTCTCAAAGATAAAGTAAAAAAAGAAAAAATTTACTTCATAGATAATTCGTCTTGTACACATCAACTGGTGTTCATATCCCTGACGAATGACGTCATACAGCGATGCGGGGTCATCAAGATTCATTGGCGGAGGAAAAGAAAAAAATGGAAAAATTGAGCCAAGTGAACTGGTTTACGTGTGCCTTAGGAGAAACATCCTCCGGCACCTGTTCAGTAAGAACATCAGAACATCTTCTGGCAGCCATGCAGTCGGAACGTCAGGATGATGATGAACAAAAAAGAACATTTCACGTTACAAAATATTCGAACGCAAGTTTAGAACTTTATCTGCAGTTCTGTTTATATGGAGTTCAGAAACTGTGTTCTCCAGGCGTATCAACTCCCTGTATACCATACATCACAACAGACAACATTAGGATCTGTTTGCCAAGGACCAACGAGGAGAACTGGCCAATCAGAGGACGGTCCTTGACGGGAAACCTGATCACAGGTTGTTATACAAACGACCTAATCATCCCAGGTGTGAGGGAGGAGAATGAGAGAACAATACTGGGTTGAACTGTGCTCGTCAGGTCGTGGTTAGACCTGTGGCCACAATGCAGAGGGAAGGTTTGGGGGAGGAAGGAGAGACGGTTGTCTGTGTGTGTGTGTGTTTGCATCGATGTAGGCAAGGCTACTGTGGTGGAGAGAGAGAGAGAGAAGAGAGAGAGAGAGAGAGAGAGAGAGAGAGAGAGAGAGAGAGAGAGGAGTCACGCTCCAGCCACAACCTATTCGTAACATTCTTCGTATAATGAATATAATCTTCGGATCCGCCACAGTTCCCGACATACTTTCCAAGACTTAACGCAAGACCACAATCACACTGACCAAGATCCTCCCTCCTCAACTGCTAGTCTAGAAGGAGGAAAACAAAAAATAGCGAAACAGACAATAAAACACTTTTTCATGAAGTTTGATGCCGGTGAAGTACTGGGGCACGGGCGGGCTGACATGTGGGGTAATCTACAGTGTATAATTGTATGATAACTCGAGTGTTCTCCTAACAACTGTGTCATATAATTCTGGTCTTGCTCTCTGAACCCCAGGAAAGTAGGAGAGGCCGTTCGTCATGTCCACGTCTTAATAGGCAAAGTATCTTAATGAAGAAGTGCCTTACCTGGGAAATGTTTATTGAGGATATCAATGATATAAACGTCCCAGACTCCAGCTAAAGCTTTCTGAACACATTTCTTGCTTCATCATTCAGCTTATTCCACTCCTGGTTTATGTAAATACTTCATCGTATCTATTCTAGTTGGTTTTTGTTGTTTTTTTTTTAATCTTTGGAAGACAGTTCGTTACCGAAATTCATTGAATTGATTTAGAAACTTGAAGATGGTACGATCAAGTCACACTTTACTCTTCTCTCCTCCACGGTAGGCAAATCTAAGGTCTCTAACCTCTCACTGAAACCCATCTTCTATAACAATGGTGCCATTCTTTTTTTTTTATGTTCGTTGACCAAACATGAGAAGCTCATGCAGGGTGTTCACACCTTGCTGAACATTTCCTTATCCACGTACAACGCGATTCTGGTAATTAAGAACAGATACTGTGGTTGGCTGACAGTTCTCATAAGGTGTGGATGTGGGGACAGGTCCCACGTGTGTGTGTGTGTGTGTGTGTGTGTGTGTGTGTGTGTGTGTGTGTGTGTACCTTCATAAGTCCTGCTGGGCATCTGAGTGTTTATACGAGCCCCACCACCTGGTCGCACCTCTCCACTTCTCGTACCATCTTCATCCACCTGGAGGTCGTACGTCAGGTATTCTACGAGCGTCGTATTCTAATATGCAGACGTCAGGCTTTTGCGACGCACGTTATGAGAGTAGTGCCAGATTCTGAAGTCGAGCCGCAGCCAAGTATCTCCTGAAAGAATGACTTCATCGTCCTGAAAGTCTTGTGTGATACGTTCCACGTCTCTGGTCGGCTGATGGACGTGGCCTGGTCGGGTGTGTGTGGTCGTCTCGTATCCGGACCAGCCAGTGGCTCCCCAATTTGTGAGTCCAAGTAACGAATTTCATTAATGAGGTAATTGAGTTTCAGCTAGAATTGGACGACGTGAGGAAAGTAGTGGTAGGATTTGAACTTTTCCCAAGAGGTGGATGTTTCATTATCCCAAGTGTCCCGTGATGTGTTGCCATACGTCTGTTGTTGACTGGGATGTGTGTTGAGCGTGTGTCGTCCCAAACTGGGATGTATGTCGTCCCAGCGTGGACAGTAACCTCAGAAGTCATGTCGTGAATCACTAACAGAACCACACCATTGCTTCACCGGCCCTCTCTCGTCACCGAGGCGGGGGATCCCAGAACACGATCCACCAAAACACATTTTGTGATGTAAATCACAGGAGGAACGAACTCGTCAACATCTGGACACCTTGTATCAGGTAAACACCCCAGCCGTACCGGAATAACTCCCTGCTGCCGGAGATACGAGACGAAGTACTTCGACGACAAGACCAGCAGTACGAGGAGGCTAAGCACTAGTATGGGGCGTAGACGGGGCGGTGATGGGTTCAGATGGACCCGTGCGACACACCCCCGTACCCACGGGCGAGCTTGCCGGACAGGAGATCGAACCAAAGACCTTGAAGTGCAAGGTCACTCCTCTTACCTTCTACCATGACGTTCATTACTTGATAAAGACAGTTTGTACAGAATATAGTCTTACATACTTCATAACTCTGCCATGGGGAACACTCACGCCCCATGCCGCTCCCAAGCCCGGATCACAGAGGTGGTCATAGTCATGAGAGACCTACTCGGCCCATGGTCGAATCTTTGACCAGTTTATGGGTCCCATGATCAGCCGAATGTGTCTTCCATACACCATCACCAAGTTGCATCTTTAGCTGAACCTACCGAGGAAATCTTAGCTTAACGTAGCTGCCATGACTGTGTGGCCTCGTCCACCTCTGGTCCTGGTGTGATCCTCCTTCCCGACGGTGTCCACACACTCAAGCGCGACATGATCACTTGTTACACTTGTGGAACTAACATGTTCAGTTTCCACGCTGGTGTACGTAAAGACAAAGTCTACCTAAAGACTGGGACACAGGTCTCCCTAAAGACTGGTACACAGGTCTTCCTAAAGACTGGTACACAGGTCTCCCTAAAGATTGGTACACAGGTCTTCTTACAGACTGGTACACAGGTCTTCCTACAGACTGGTACACAGGTCTTCCTGAAAATTGAAATGTAAACGTTTCGTCAACGTTCTTACTGAAGGAACCGACTTGGAAACGTTTCGTCAAGTGATGACGTTCTTACCACAGTATCCACTGCAACAACAAGCTTCGTCTTCCTCAACACACCACCGTCTTTCCCTCAGTAATGAGAAGACGTGCCTGCGAGTTTCCAGGTGAGCGGACATGCAACAGGACGAATATGTAGCTGGCCAGGTATGTAATTGGCCGAGAACACGGAGAGAAGAATGCGGGTGACCATGGACGGAAGTGAGTGACCGGAGATTCGTGTGAGTAGCTGAGTTCCCGCATGAGTGGCCATAAACTCTATGAGTGACCGAGGACACTTGTGAGTAGCGACAGGCCATTGTGAGTAGCCGAGGACACATGCGAGTGACTGTGAGCGGCCGAGGACACGAACAGGTTGAAGATAACGTCTTCATAAAGACAGAACATTTATCTTCATGTTATCTTGATGGATAAATTGTTATTGTTTAATGATGGTCATCTACCAGTGCCTCCTACAGCTTGGGTCTTGTTCCCGCAGAACTGGCCCGGGAGGAGAACAAATTCAGGTTTTATCTCTCAAATGAGTAATTGACCAACTGCTGACAATTTGTTAGTAATCTTAAATGTTTTTCTAAATATCCTTATTGCTTTGTGTTCGTTCTTGTTTTCGAAATCGTTGTGATCAGCTGGGGGCTCAGGGGTGACTAGGGAAGGTGGCAGACACCTGTAATTACCACTGTGTTGAAGGTGGCTCACGCCAGAGCTGCAGGGGACAGACGCCAGAGTATAGATGACGATCCTGATGGCTGCCAGGTATGGATGTTGCGCCTCACGGGAAGTTCATCTGAAGTGGTGGTGACGAAGAAGGAGAGAGAGAGAGAGAGAGAGAGAGAGAGAGAGAGAGAGAGAGAGAGAGAGAGAGAGAGAGAGAGTCTGAGCACACATGCCATCTCCCTGCCCGCCTCCCCAGAGGGAGGTGTCCATGTGATAGTTTGACCTTAAGTGACATGTCTTCGTCGGTACATTATAGAATCAGAGGACAAATACTGCTTAAGAAATTCTTGATATTTTGTACAAAGAATCATCTCGAGTGCAACAACGATGTATTAAACGATAATACGGGAATGGCAACACAAGAATCCCAGGAAACTGAGTGCATGTCGGCAGGCAGGTGTGGCCATGGTTGAGTGAGGGTTGTTGTATATGGTGTGCCAGGGAGGAGACGATCATGATGTGATGAGGGCGAGTACTGGGCGTGGCTCCCTCCTCCTCACCCTGACACCCTGCTTCTGAAGTCCCTCTCCTCCCAGTCACTCCGCCCTACCAGTCAAAGTTTACAACTCGCTAAAGCCAACAGACAATAGATCTATCTCTCTGTCCATCTATCCATTATCTCTCCACCTTTCTCTTTCTCTCTCTCCCTCATCTATCCTTGATTTTTCCTGCTCTCTCTCCGTCTCATTTTCTCTCCCTTCGTTCCCCTTTCTCTTTGGGCCAAGGAATTAATGCTTCTCTTATGGTCATAAGAGAAGGCACGGACCTTGACCCTTGGATGTAGATCATACTTCACTAACAGGTTCCAGCGGGTCTTGAGGTGCTGGTCGGGTGATGGTCGCCCCATGGCTGCCTGATGGTTGCCCCATGGCTACCTGATGGTCGCCCCGTGGCTGCCTGATGGTTGCCCCATGGCTACCTGATGGTTGCCCCATGGCTACCTGATGGTTGCCCCATGGCTAACTGATGGTCGCCCCATGGCTGCCTGATGGTCGCCCCGTGGCTACCTGATGGTCGCCCCATGGCTGGCTGATGGTCGCCCCATGGCTGGCTGATGGTCGCCCCATGGCTGGCTGATGGTCGCCCCATGGCTGGCTGATGGTCGCCCCATGGCTGGCTGATGGTCGCCCCGTGGCTGGCTTATGGTCGCTCCGTGGCTGGCTGATGGTCGCTCCGTGGCTGGCTGATGGTCGCCCCGTGGCTGCCTGATGGTCGCCCCGTGGCTGGCTGATGGTCGCCCCGTGGCTGCTTGATGGTCGCCCCGTGGCTGCCTGATGGTCGCCCCGTGGCTGGCTGATGGTCGCCCCGTGGCTGCTTGATGGTCGCCCCGTGGCTGCCTGATGGTCGCCCCGTGGCTGGCTGATGGTCGCCCCGTGGCTGGCTGATCCAGACCCAGCTACTGACGGGCACAGAACGAGACATTATTGTGGCAGGAGGTGATCAGTGTAGTGAAGGAACTTGTTGAGGTTCTGCTGATGGTTGAGGTTCAGCAGTGGCGGGGACCCAGGCTGTCTGCCTCCCTCCCTCCCCACATCCTCGCTGCTCCTCTCCACCACACAGGTGACTTGTACCCTCGCGTCCTCCACCACTGTGTCCAGGCCAGCAGTGAAGGTGGTCACCGGAGATGTGCTGCAGGTGTGTGAGGGAGAAGCACCTGTGGTTCCTAGTGCTGTGGGATGGTCATGTAGCGTCTCTTGTTCTAGGGACGTCCCAGCACATGGGAATGGTCCTGTAGCGACCCAGATCCCACGGACCTCCCAGCACACAAGGTCCCAGGGACATCCCAGCAGGTGGAGAAGGTTCAGTAGGGGCCCAGTTCCCAAAGACGTTTTTCCTGTGAACCAAGATTGATGGATCGATAAATTTTTTTTTTTTCTCTCTCTCTCTCTCTCTCTCTCTCTCTCTCTCTCTCTCTCTGACTCTCAGGGCAACTATGATGGCCCATATTACTCCAGTTAACAAGGATAACTTAGAGACAGTGTGGTCAGGAGGCAGTGGAGCCTGCACCGTAGGGAGAGTGTACAGACAGTGTGGCAGCAGAAGTTATTTCGTTGTCCTAGTGTGGGGGCTTCCTCCGCGTCGTGGTGTGTAGGGGTGCGGTGTTTCCCCAGGCTGTATTACCACACCCACGCTCACACTTCCTCACACTACTGGAGTCCTCCACTGTAGGTTGGCGGGAGATAGTGATGGTCCACCACCAACCTCACGTCAAGTCGGTGTTCCGTTTAAGTCTTGTACTTTCTCCGGGACAACGGGCCCTGAGGCTGTCCCCCCTTAGATTGTCTTCCCAGTGGAATACAACAACGATACGTCCTCGGGCGTCACTGTGAAAGCCACCACCGTCTCACACGGAGGCAAGGGAGAGCATTACACTGCTGAATTTTAGCCGCCTCGTGCGGGCTGCTTCAAGGACCACAGAAGGAAGTCAGCGATGATGAGGAAAGTGATGAGTTTAAGCTGTCAGTTTTATATGTATATATATATATATATATATATATATATATATATATATATATATATATATATATATATATATATATATATATATATACGACTGGTAAAAACTTAAACCCCTTCACCACCACCAGGAGGGACCAGACTCCCTCACCACCAGCAGGAGGGACCAGACTCCCTCACCACCACCAGGAGGGACCAGACTCCCTCACCACCACCAGGAGGAACCAGACTCCCTCACCACCAGCAGGAGGGACCAGACTCCCTCACCACCACCAGGAGGGACCAGACTCCCTCACCACCACCAGGAGGGACCAGACTCCCTCACCACCACCAGGAGGGACCAGACTCCCTCACCACCACCAGGAGGAACCAGACTCCCTCACCACCAGCAGGAGGGACCAGACTCCCTCACCACTACAGATGAGGATCTTGGTTCCCTCACAACTGCCAGAGAAGCCAGTATAATGAGGACAGTCAACTGTATGTCTGATAAAGTCTAGTATCAAAAGACATTTCCTACATCATATATGAACTTTCTGGCTTACGACACGTCTTCTGTACTTACTGGCAACATCCTTATCAAAAGTGAAACGTAATATCAAGTTGATCAACAGACAAATGGTGGTCTACTGGAGAAAGGAGTCCACTTGATTAAGTGGATTAGTTCTGGAATCTCACTCGAAAATTCACTGCGAGTTTCACTTTTATGGAGAGCAGTACCACTGTAACTAGTGGGTGACCACTGACTGTGGAGAGCAGTACCACTGTAACTAATGCTCATTTCCTTCATTACTTATCATCATCACTATAATACAACCACAGGAAACCTTTTATGAGGCTCTTACTGTTTCTAGGGTGCGCTTCACTCAGGAGCAGGGGAATAAAAGACTATAACACATACACTGAAACACCTGATGATCCAACACTACCTTCACAAAGGTCAACTTGGTTCAAGAGGACACAAACGCAGTTACTAAGCTCACAACAATAACATGGAGGAAACTCTGTAGAGATGATGTTGGATGCTCTATTGACTGTGTCAAGGTTTTTGATCAACCACGATCTGTCCCGGACTGAACCAGAGGTAAACAACTACGCAAAATGCGTAGCAGAAATAATAATTTCCCGAAACAACCGTGACGCGTAGTGAGAACCACTTCCTGGCCTTTGATTCATGGCAAGACTCCATCATAGGTATTCGTTGGTATGTACCTGGAGGCGCCACCCATACCATATGATGACAATGACAGCCAAACACCATGTAACCTGTCAATACTTCATTGAAGTTAATAACTAGGACGCTAGACCTACCCTTACTCGGAACCAGCACGCTAGACCTACCCTTACTGGGAACCAGCACGCTAGACCTACCCTTACTGGGAACCAGCACGCTAGACCTACCCTTACTGGGAACCAAGCCTTTAAGTCAGATCATTATTCATTTAGTTGTCTGTGAAATCATTTGATTGCCCGTAATTACGTTACAGACTGGAGTTACCTGCTACACCGTAATCACCTGAGAAGCTATTAATCATCGTCGAGGATAATGGAAGAATAGATATATAATGATAGACATAATGTCTGGTGTCGCTACGTCTCTGAATGGACGTAGAATGAATGAGTGTAGGTTTGGTCAGTCATTCACCTTCCTAGAACTCAGTCAGTTGTGTGTCAGGGGAGGCGGAGGTGGTATTAAGAACAACGACTTTAGTTGTACACAACGCCTCTCTGGCTGTCATGTGTATTGCACCAACGACCAGGCTCTACCCTCCACAGCCAAGCCTCCTAAGCTATTGTATGATACGTCTTCACCGCTGCATAATACCTGTTTTAATCCCATTAGTAGCACGTCGTCCCCCATATGCCACATCGTTCCAATTCTTTCTACACAGCGTATGCTTCTCGCTTTCCCAAACATTAAGGTTCCCATACCCCCTAAAATCTTCCCTTTCCCTATCTTCCCCTCAGTCTCTCGTTACACCTCGTTTTCTCAGATACAAGAGATAGTCTCTTTGGCAATCTCTCTTCACTCATCTTCTCTTCTGCCCGAAACATTTCAACACACCCTGGTTGGCCATTCCCGTCACGCGAGAGACTGACAGCGTCATTGCTCGCATGTCCACCTCGCCTTGCGCCACACATGTCTTCACCCATTTCATTTCCAGCACATCCATCCCTCCTCCTATCCATTGCTCTCAAGACCCAAGACTCACGGCCATACAGCGTTGTCGAGACTCATGTAGAATCGAGCTTATCCACCTTACAGACACTCCAGACCTGTCCTACCACACACTCCAGACCTTAACCCACTACCACGTCCAGATTCAGGTACCCACCGCCTCCAGGTCAATCCAGTCTAAACGCACACTCACACCGTCCTGTCTCATCCCCTTATCTGCACCTTAATACCTTACTTTTCTTCACATCAACTTTCAACTTTCTTCTTCATCACGTTCTCTCAACCCATGAAGAGAAACCTGACGCTTGAGCCATATGGAGGCGGCCGGCCACTACAGTATTCACTTGGTGATGCCACAAACTGCACACCGATGTAGAAAATCATCTGAAAGCCTTAGGGTTATCTTTATGTTCGTGTTTACAGCGCTGGACGATTGAATTGCTCGCGTGTCTATTAGCAAGGCGCAGGTGGAGAGAGTCATATGAATCCTCAAACACGAGTACTCGTCACAAAATCAATGGAGTAGTGACTGAGCTTCGTGGCGAACGGTTCCTCCCGACCTCCATCTCCTCCAACACAACCTCCTTCCCTTTATCTTTCAGTCTTGTGTTATCTATCTTCCACGATCCTTCAGCTAGATGACTCTGGCTGCCAGTTGAACTTCCAGTTAAAATATCTATCATCATAACACCGTTCGGTGTGGCAGCGTCGCCCTGGGCGTAGCGCACGACTAACCGCTAAGTCCTGATGGTCTAAAAACATTCCAACATCTTCACTAGTCTCGTTCATCAATACCTGTGTATACCTGGTTACCCTGATGGACGATGGGTGGTCGAACTCTGGTCGCTAGGGAGAGTGTGACTCAGAAAGTGGTCGCGTGGGTCCCCACACGGAGGGCGTGACACTATGGTATTCTTCGCTGGTCTACACGTTGGGGTGTAGGGAGAGGAGGAAGACCAGTGGTGGGGAGGAAGGGTATAGGGACAAGGCCAGGGTGAGAAGAAGGCAGATAATAACGGAAGGACACAGGGAAGATACAAGGAAGGGAGGAAGTACGAGGATGACAATAAGGAAGTGATATGAGAAATGAAAATCATTGAAGATGAGGTAAGGCAGGAGTGACTGGAGCGTACACACACTTGTGGAGTGAGTCAGTAAAGAACATGGAAACAGAGAAGACAATAAGAAAGAGAATAAAGCGTACCAGAGAATGATGGTGGGAAATGAAAAAGGAAAAAAATGGGGGTTGGTGAGGTAGGAATCTAGGCCATTTTAGGAAGGAGGAAGTGGGCGGGAAGATTAATAACTGTGGAGAGAAAGGGGCGTGGCGGGGAGAGGGGCGTGGCTGGGGAGAGGGGCGTGGCGGGGGATGAAGCAATGCGAGTATCGCAAGACTCTGACGAATGGTTCGCGTGGCCAGCCAGGCCCCTGCCGCCCCCAGGCGCCACCACAGGTGAGAGGAAACGAGTAATGGACTTCACACACTTAATTTCTTCACGGTTAAAAAAAGAAAAGAAAAACGGTAACGTCCCTTCCCTCCTGCTCAATTTTCCCGAAGTGTTTTACGAGGTGTCGGAGGCGCGACCCATCACAGACCATCGACTTGTGAGGAATAATACTACGCGGTTCTCTGGTGCTGATGATCCCTCTGCTCATGACGCATGCGTGTAGGGCGCTTGCTTATGAACACCAGCTGACCTAACGCAGTCCATATCATCATCATTATCATGAAAGCAAGTGTCCGGCCCATTTACATAGCTGATACCTTATCAGTTCCTCTGACATCTTATCAGTTCCTCTGACATCTTATCGCCAGACGAGGATGGGTCGCCGTTCCTCAGGAATCATCTATGATTTCTGAGTCTAACTTCTTCCTGTGATGAAGGTCCTCAGATGAGGCTCTTCTCCTGCCTCCTGACCAGAGATGATGAGGGATATCTCGTAGAATTATCATCAAATGTTTATCTTTTCTTTATCTTTGATGATCCCAGGATCAATTTCTATGATAGAGTCTTGGTGTTACCCAAGACCTGTTTTTAAAAGTTCCTGCAGCATAAGACTGCACTACTTACAGTAGCAGGGAAGTGTGGACTCCCTAGAAGCTAGTCCTGCATTTATGACATTTGTGATGCATCGATTGTTAACGAAATGTCCTATCATTTAACGTAATGAATGTTGTATTAATTTCATATTTCGATGGAAATAACCATAAAATGATGTCAACATAATCATTGAGAAATTTGTCTCACATTCATGAGGACTACCAACCATACTGAGACAATATGAGTCGTATTGATCGTTTTGCAATCCATCGAACCATCCACGAAGATATCTTTCATCCTACCATGTGTGCACACATACGTACATGTATTTCTCGCTAACGTTAGCATGATAGTAAGTGCAATGATGTGATGGGTCACCTAATGTGTACATAGCCTCACGTGAAGAAGGCCAGAACCAGCTGACCTCTGGCATGTGTTCACCTCTGTCTCTCTCATCATGACCATAACACACGATCCTTGGTCTCTCTCTGCACACCTCTTCCTTTACTTCCTGTGACTCACACTTGCCTCACTCGTCGCCTTAGTTCGTAAATCCATCTCCGTCCTTCCTCGCCCTCACTCTGGTCTTCCATCAGAAGGTCTGATTCCTGGAGTGGAATTTCGTACTTAGAATTCACTGTCGAATGTTCCTCCTGCAAGGCAGATCACACCTTCTCAAAGAATGCCTCACTTGTGTCCTAAAGTCTCCTCATATACTCATTCACCATATATGATCACCATCTTATAGTGTCATGTGATAGTGTTTCTCAGTGCACTATCAGTTGTGAGGGCTTATCTCAATCCTGTGGGACACCACCGATGGAGGACACTCTAGCACAGAGACGAAACGACTCCTGCAGACGACGTCCTTCTTCGGTTACCAAATCCTTCGAACTCGTTCCGAGTGTTGTGTGGTCATGAGAACCCAATCCTTAACCCACACCTCAACACATGCCAACAGGAAGGCAGAAGACGCTCCCATGGCCAACCCTGACGATAACCAGATTGCTCGACTCAGCTGTAGCCAGGAACACATGACGGCTGACGATGTGCAGAGTCCACGCCGGAAATTGGGTCTGCCATCATTTCCGGGCGTAGTGACCTCCCCGAGAGGGCGTGGTGATGCGGGCGGCTGGCACACCTGCTGGAGGGAGGCGCGACGCCCTTCGGTTACCTGTTGATTATCTAGATAACTGAAAGCTCGTCTGATTTATTCCTCAGTTCATGAGTGTGTTTACTGCCAGCTTGTGACGAGATGTTCCATCTAGAGGCAGTAGTAAGTGTAGTCAGGAAGATTCCCATGTTTATCATACAATTATACCGTGAGAAAAACAAACACAGTATAATAGAAGGGAATTAAGGTCATTATATGATTATAACATGATTATTTCTCTGACAACGTAAACATAAAAATGCCAGAGCTGTGAAAATCTACTTTCCCGACGCCAGACGCGACACACAGGGAAGCGGTACGTACAGCCCGCCTCCTCCGTCTGGTGTTGACCTGCAGGGAGGGAGGGAGAGTGGCTGGGATTAGTGGTACTTTGAGGCACGAGACAGAACGAGGCAGTTTCCGCTGTATAAGACCTGGAGTTGGTGCTTAATATGGACCCTGACACACACACACACACACACACACACACACACACACACACACACACACACATACACACACGGTGTCTATAGTGTGTGTCAGTACAGATGGCGTGAACTTCCCCGACCACACACCCCACACAGGGTGGTCACGTGGCTTGCTGACAGAGGCCGACCAGCAGACAACACTCAAATCTAACGAAGATTGTTTACTCTCCAGATGTCTGACACTTTAATGCTCTCGCAGATTTCCTTCTCTTCTTCATCAATATTGTGTTCTTGTGTCTCACTCACACCACGTCGTCTTCATACTGTTGCTATTCCTTCCATTAATTCTTGATCTACTTTTTTTGCCATGTATCACCTCACCAGCTTCTCTTCTGTTGCACTGGCTGTTTGAGTTCCCCTCCATGTCCCTCACTGTCTACACCCCTGAGCGCCACACCTTCATCCTCTCTAC
Source organism: Panulirus ornatus (assembly GCF_036320965.1). Lineage (NCBI taxonomy): Eukaryota > Metazoa > Arthropoda > Malacostraca > Decapoda > Palinuridae > Panulirus > Panulirus ornatus. The sequence goes on along the minus strand of NC_092246.1, from coordinate 22,466,145 downwards.
CACTCTTTAGATTGCACATCCTGTCACAATTACTGCCACGCATGCCTTCACACTAGCACCATAAATACTATTTTTCATATCACACTATGAATAATAAGATGTATCTTCCTATCATTATCTTCTCGAGTTTTAAAGTCAACTTATATCGTCATACATCTTAAAGAGACATCCCCTTCATCATAATGGTTCTTACGTATCTGCCAGGTATTTCAAGAGTGAAATACTATACGTCCAGCTCACACGAAAGTCAGTACCTTCCCCACGACCAGATCAAAATGAATCAGGACTCACAAGGAAACCCCCCTTTCCCTGCCTCTATACGATTACCCCCCTTCCTTCCCCTTTCCCTGCCTCTATCGACGACCCCCTTCCTTCCCCTTTCCCTGCCTCAATACGACGACCCCCCTTCCTTCCCCTTTCCCTGCCTCTGGCCATCTTCCCATGATCTGCGCCTAAGAAACACTTGCCTAAACCGTAGTTTATGACCCAGTAAACATGGCCCTTGGACATAAAGCAACACCCTCACAGTTATCTCAGGAAGGTAATGATATCATAGGTGCGTTATCAAGTGGTCGCTGGCTGAGGTTGCCGTTCGCTGGTTCGTGATGACTGGGGTTGTGCCTCAAGGGAATCACACAGAATTTTAACGTACCGTACCATTGTTATAATGAATGTTCTGAATGCAAATATGATTTGCGAGTGTGCGTGCTGATATGCATATATGTGTGTGTGTAGGAATAGGGTAGTTGTGGTGGCGGTGGTAAGACTGTGGTGGTGGGGTGGCGAGGAGGACATGTCAGGGGCGAGGAGGACATGTCAGGGGCGAGGAGGACATGTCAGGGGCGAGGGTGTGTTGGGTGGGTGTCCCCGCCCCCCCCCTCCCTTGGTGACTGCCACAATTTGGCTACACACTAAGACCTCCTTCAAGACGTCTTTGATCCTGATACTATTGCTGTTTCTTTCTGGCAGTCAGCGAGGAGAAATGATTATCATTAATGATTCCATAAATGCACATGACCCATGTTTCTTTATGATCTATTACCTTCCTCGCATGTCTTACCGCCATGAGAGGTAGACGACGTTCTTTTAGCTTTTGAGACGCGTTATGGAAGACTGAGACTTGAATATAAGAGTCCCGTTTTCTGTCGAGGGTCCAGTTGGGTTCGATGAGGCTTGGCCCCACACCCTGGCTGGCACCAGGCAGACGAGCACCAGTGGCCGACCCCAGGCACCGAGCACCAGTAGTGCCCTCACCCCACCACCACACTCACCAGTCCAGGTGGCAGACAGGTAGGGAAGTGACAATTATCTCTTCGATCATTTGTTTCGAGATATCTAATTAGTTATTTATTTATCTATAATGCAAGCTATTCATATATACTAGGATTCTAAGGTCCCCTAAAAGTACTCATGATATATATATATATATATATGATATTTTCAATTTTGCCACTCGCAATTATGCTGTTTCAAATCCTTTTATAGAAAGGATAAGATTAACGAGAGAATTTTTATGTTGAATTTAAAGAATGAAACGAAACTGGTTTCATTCAAGCCACTTCCCAGGACAAGCTTCACTGACTTGTAGCACATCTCTCCAGCTTGCCCGGAGACGCGAACCATCCCTCGGTCGAGGAGCCACATGTGTGATGGGCCAGTGTGGTCGTGGCCAGCACAGGGACCATATGGTTCTCCTGCTGGTGTTGGTGGTCCTCCTCTCTCCCTCCCTGGTGAGGATGGGCTTGGGTGACCTGACCAACAAGTCCTTCATGAAGGTCAGTGATGGACGGGAGAACTCCCTCAAGTAGGGTCATCCTGGCGATGGGGGGTCACGAAGTGGGACGTGTGACAGAGATTGCATGAGGGGAGGGGATAGCGGTCATCCCCCTCTCCCCCTTCCTCAAAGGCCCACATCATAGAGGCTCCTAAAATCTTCACATCACTTGTATTACTTTAAATCACTTGAGTTATAAGTAGCAAGACACTTTCACTATTTTTCTTCATGAGAGAGAAATGTGAAATAAAAATAAGTCGACCTCCATAGTTGACTCTCAAAACTGAAAATGATTCCAGCTTGTGTGGAAGCCCAGATGGTTTCCTCACCCAGGTCCTCAAATGACCCCTAGCCAGGAGCCCCAGCAGCTCTACCACCAACCCCTCAACGTTTGATGTAGCCACAGTAGGTTATATATATATATATATATATATATATATATATATATATATATATATATATATATATATATATATATATATATATATATGAGAAGTTTGAGGACAATATGTGGTGTGAGGTGGTTTGATCGAGTAAGTGATAATAGGGTAAGAGAGATGTGTAGTAATAAAAAGAGTGTGGTTGAGAGAGCAGAAGAGGGTGTTTTGAAATGGTTTGGTCACATGGAGAAAATGACTGAGGAAAGATTGACCAAGAGGATATATGTGTCAGAGGTGGAGGGAACGAGGAGAAGTGGGAGACCAAATTGGAGGTGGAAAGATGGAGTGAAAAAGATTTTGAGTGATCGGGGCCTGAACATGCAGGAGGGTGAAAGGCGTACAAGGAATAGAGTGAATTGGAACGATGTGGTATACCGGGGTCGACGTGCTGTTAATGGATTGAACCAGGGCATGTGAAGCGTCTGGGGTAAACCACAGAAAGTTCTGTGGGGCCTGGATATGGAAAGGGAGCTGTGGTTTCGGTGCATTATTACATGACAGCTAGAGACTGAGTGTGAACGAATGGGGCCTTTGTTGTCTTCCTTGCGCTACTTCGCGCACATGAAGGGGGAGGGGGTTGTTATTTTATGTGTGGTGGGGTGGCGATGGGAATGGATAAAGGCAGACAGTATGAATTATGTACATGTCTGTGTGTGTATTTATATGTATACGTTGAGATGTATAGGTATTTATATTTGCGTGTGTGGACGTGTATGTATATACATGTGTATTTGGGTGGGTTGGGCCATTCTTTCGTCTGTTTTCTTGCGCTACCTCGCTAACGCGGGAGACAGCGACAAAGCAATATAAATAAATAAATAAATAAATATATATATATATATATATATATATATATATATATATATATATATATATATATATATATATATATATATACACACACACACACACACACGTATACTTGATGGTATCACTGTGTGGACTACACCTGTACTACACCCGTTACCTGGGATGTCCGTCTTGACATATGAAGTGAAAATCAGGGATCATGATACATGGAAGCAGAGGGAGGTAAGCCGGGTTACCCTGCTGAAAGGACAAGTTTAATATTCACCTTCTTAAGTCCTCATATCTCCGGTGCTCAGATCTCTTGAATATCTCGTCTAAAGTGATACCTTTCATATCTTGTGTATAAACGCGTGTTGATATATTCCTATGTTACTCGTTGACAGGTAGTGTCAACCTTACCATCGGACGTGTCTAAATGCATCTTGGCCGTTTACCAGATGGAGGTATCAACTCGTATTGCTTGTGCTGCAATGTGCAACCAGACCCCAAGCTGCAGACTCTACTGTGTTCTGGGTATGTGCAGGAAACTGTTGCCTTTACCTCGTCCTGCTGCAGTGTTGGTACACACAGGGACCTGCCATGCTATATGTGCGGCACAGTGGAGGTGCCAGACACGGTGGCACAGTGGAGACACGGTGACACAGTGGGGGTGCCAGACACGGTGGCACAGTGGAGGTGCCAGACACGACGGTACTGTGGGGGTGCAATAGACGGTGGCAAAGTGGAGTTGACAAAAAATGCCAAGACTATGCCACTACTAAACAGGAAGACTTCGCAATACACATGACTCTCCAGATTAACAAGGCCTCATTTACAGCGCCATGATATAAATGACAGTAACTGTACCATACATCATCTTGAAACGTTTATTTATATTAGTCTGATGTATCACAACTGGATGAATATTTCTTGATGCCCTTCAGGTAGAGTTTGGGTTCTAACTTAAGGTTTTGTTTGTGTTGCAGGGGTCGAGTGCACTATGTTGAAGGCGTTTGTGACACAGTACTGGGGAGGCTCCACTGACGTCGACGCCTACGCCTTTACGTCATGCTACTCCTCCTGGGCTAACCACAGGGACGTGGGAGGACTGGCCATCACCTCGAGCATCGTTTATGCTGACGCAAACTCCATCGACTCCAAAGCCGTAGATGGCTACTACTGTCGCAAGGACTACGGATGTTATCTCGCTGGCTCTTTCCTGGCGCAGCCATGGTGGTTGGCTGACATGGGATCGCCAGTAGATGTGATCGCCATCAGGCTCATGACCCGGGATGGTGGAGCCCTGATCATGTTCGAGAATGCCGAGGTGCGTGTAGGCAACTCATCGGACTTCGGCACCAATCCTTTGCTCGCGACTTACCCAGGATCAGCCAAAGGTATTGAAGTTGCTATGGAGGGAACCTCCTCCATCAAGGGACGGTATGTCTCCATACAGCTGCTGGGTAGCGGCATCAAGTTCGCCCTTGCTGAAGTGCAAATACTCAAGCCTCACTAGGTCTCGAACCAACTCACGTCAAGTCTTGTCCACATCATCACCTCGAGTTTGTCTCCATAAGTCACATTCATGGTAGGTAGCAACATCTCCCCCCCCCCCTCCAAATGTAACATGGCCAATGTGACAAGAGTCACGGTGTGAATTTGTAACAACTATTGTAACAACACCACGATGTGAATTTGTAACAATATCACAATAACAACGTAATGCAAGGAAGTCTAAATTTTCTTTGACACCAAAGGTTGAGATAAAGATAAAGATAAGGTAAACTGTAGTGGAGATATTCACTTGGAATCCTCGTCCAGTTATTACCTGCGAAAAGTGTCAGGTCTCACAGTTCATCGTGATATAAGGATATTCAAATTTCAGAACGAAATGCACAGATAATTTGTAATAATATGAATCTATATCTATATAATTCTATCTATCTATCTATCTATCTATCTATATATATATATATATATATATATATATATATATATATATATATATATATGATTGCCCAGTTCTATATGTATTTCAAAGTAAATCAACAAACCTCTTAACTGTCGTCCCTGAAATGTATGACAAAAACAGACTAAATATATCTCGCTACCTAACCTAACAACACTTGGTAAATATAAGACACTCGCCACCTACCACCACTCAGTAAAATTGATGCAAAAAGAAAGTGACTGGCTTCAGTCAGCTGACAACTCACACGTCAGCGCATGACGGAGATATAAAAACAGTCCATCAACTTCCAACACTTAACAAAATTTGAAAAAAAATTAAATCGTCGGAACCCAAGAAATCAATGCATGCACTGGTCGACTCTCCACTGGTCGACTCTCCACTGGTTGACTTTCCACTGGTCGACTTTCCACTGGTCGACTGCCCACTGGTCGACTCTCCACGAGAGTTTTTCCTTAACTGGCTATATGACTGGATTATACCCTGACTTCGTGACCTGTGGCACTCACAGGCTGAGGCAGTGAGCCGACCCTGGCCGGCAGCAGTGATCAGGGTTCGTCCGATACATAGCGTCGTTCGTGCTGATGAAAATTCATTTGAGCGAGGGTTTCCTCACACACTGGTGAAGTTATCTTGGATACTTTTTAAAGCAGTGACCCTGTTAGCTCTCTGCTGGGTCCCTTGGGCTCAACACGCAAGTCCTGGCTAGGTTTTTATTAGCATTTTCTTAGAGAGTAACCCACACATGACCACACACACACACACACACACACACATACACACTGCAACGCAACCATCAGCAATCAACATGACACTCGTCACACAAACATTAACAAAAGGATTATCACAGGCATTAAAGCTAAGACCAACGTGCACTCACAAACCGCTCTATCGTTATTCGTCGAGTGAGGATTGGAACTTAGAATGACAGATGAATGAGGGAAGGACATAACACAGCTGTTGATTATATCTATACAGTGAACCTTATACCTCGAGGTCCAATACGGTATTTTAACAGCATGATTCAGTTAACAGATCCTTAAAGGAAGGAATGTGAATCTATATTTCACTCCTCATTATTCTTTTGTCTCGTCATAGCATGGCTCATAGCGAGAGGCATCTATATTGTTTAAGATATTAACTAACTGCTGCAAATACTTTCGTGTCTCAGACAGAAGGAAAGATTATACTTAAACTCAGAAACAAAATGTTTTGGTCATCATCTGGACGAGTTCCTTTTTCCTCTGGTAATGGACTAATTCATCTTGTTTTCACTCATCCAGAAAATGTGTGGGAATACATGCCACTTGCCCTTCCCCACCCGCACCCTAACCCTGCCTGAAGAACGTTGTGAAGATGGTTCAAGTTATCAGTTGTGACGATTATATTCTATTATATGGATTTTACGAGAGCCTCAAGTCATCCTTGAGAAACCGTCTGGCCCACAGAGGAAGATGGCAAACCCAGGCTGCCAGCATTCTCACGGGAGATTAATGTCATTCCAAATGGTCGGCGCCACAGACCTCGGTCATAAACCATTGGCTTGACGAATCATCAACAAATTACAGACAGCGGCAGGTCCCGCCCAACATCCTCTGTACTCAGTAAATTAACGATGAAGCTTCGCCTGGTGTGTGTGTGTGTGTGTCTGTGTGTGTGTGTGTGTGTGTGTGGGTGGGTGGGTGAGGCTATTCCTTGATCAAAGACGACGTAGTGTTTCGTGGTCTGGGAGCTGGCGAAGACCAGAATCTATAGCAAGACCCTGGTGAAGACCAGACTCTATAGCAAGACCCTGGCGAAGACCAGAATCTATAGTAAGACCCTGGCGAAGACCAGAATCTATAGCAAGACCCTGGTGAAGACCAGACTCTATAGCAAGACCCTGGCGAGAAGCAGGCTCTACATGATCCTGCCGAAGACCAAACTCCATGACATGATCCTGGCAAAGGCACAACTTGACAGTGCATTCAAAATCCAACGGACGTTCGTAAACCAGCGACCAGATCCACGAGCGAACGGAACTCCAGGCCAGCGGTAGTGGCCACCTAATAATGCACCTGTGATATCATTACCTTCCCTGTACCAGATATTACCGTGAGCTTGTTCTTATATGTCCAAGGGCCATGTTTACTGGGTCATAAACCATATTTTAGGCGAGTGTTTCTCAACCACAGACGATGAGAAGATGGCTAGAGGCAGGGGAAGGGGGACGGCTGGATGAAAAGATGGCTAGAGGCAGGGGAAGGGGGACGGCTGGATGAGAAGATGGCTAGAGGCAGGGGAAGGGGGACGGCTGGATGAGAAGATGGTTAGAGGCAGGGGAAGAGGGACGGCTGGATGAGAAGATGGTTAGAGGCAGGGGAAGGGGGACGGCTGGATGAGAAGATGGCCAGAGGCAGGGGAAGGGGAACGGCTGGATGAGAAACAGTGCCTCATTTCAGGATCAGATCCGTTACTACCATTCCTAAGGTTAATATTTCTTACCGTTTCTGTAAAAAAAAAAAAAAAAAAAAAAAAACCTTACTTATATTGAATCTACAACTTTACATTACTTATATCTCGTCACTGTTCCTGTTAAATGCATTACTGGCATTACTTACGTGAGCATTTGTTTGGTTCTGTGGAAGATATGAACCACTTACAGTGATCACTGCAGATGCCAGGCGACGGTGGGAAGAGCAGGGCAGACACAGACGAATGATGTAGATGTACGAGAAGATGAAGGGGCACGAGAGGTGATAATGGGAAGACAAGAACCTTAGATGAAGGGGCACGAGAGGTGATAATGGGAAGACAAGAACCTTAGATGAAGGGGCACGAGAGGTGATAATGGGAAGACAAGAACCTTAGATGAAGGGGCACGAGAGGTGATAATAGGAAGACAAGAACCTTTAAACAGGAGATAAAAGTCAAGCTGGCGGTGGAAAATGACAGCAAAAGTGATAGGAATGGAGAGAGAGAGAGAGAGAGAGAGAGAGAGAGAGAGAGAGAGAGAGAGAGAGAGAGAGAGAGAGAGAGAGAGGAGGAGGAGGAGGAGGAGGAGGAGGAACTCGCTGGACGAAACAAGTTTTACAGCTGATGGCCATAAAATTGGACCACAATAGTAACGATGGCTGCCGGAGAAGCTGTTTTGTTTTTATTCCACAAAATAATACATGAGAAGCTTTACGACCAGCTGTGATGAACACGCAGCCCGGGACCAGCTGTGATGAACACGCAGCCCGGGACCAGCTGTGATGAACACGCAGCCCGGGACCAGCTGTGATGAACACGCAGCCCGGGACCAGCTGTGATGAACACGCAGCCCGGGACCAGCTGTGATGAACACGCAGCCCGGGACCAGCTGTGATGAACACGCAGCCCGGGACCAGCTGTGATGAACACGCAGCCCGGGACCCCACTACATGAGGTCTCCTCCAGCCACACATGGAGAAAAATATCTTTTTACATTGATGGATTCTTGATTTTCATACAACCATAAAGATTAGTTGATTTACCCACAATCCTGCGACCACAACCACAACCAAGTTGTAACATTAGACGCAGGCCAACTGTAACAACCATCGTACACCCACCACAACAACCATCGTACACCCACCACAACAACCATCGTACACCCACTACAACAACCATCGTACACCCACCACAACAACCATCGTACACCCACTACAACAACCATCGTCCTACCACTACAACAACCATCGTACACCCACCACAACAACCATCGTACACCCACCACAACAACCATCGTCCTACCACTACAACAACTATCGTACACCCACCACAACAACCATCGTACACCCACCACAACAACCATCGTACACCCACTACAACAACCATCGTCCTACCACTACAACAACCATCGTACACCCACCACAACAACCATCGTACACCCACCACAACAACCATCGTCCTACCACTACAACAACCATTGTACACCCACTACAACACCCGCCCGACCAGTATAGCCAGTCGTCCTGACCTTTGAATCTCCTGGGTGTTGGTCAGGGTGGCCAAGGGGCATAATGACGAACTCCCATCCCCCCCCCCCCCCTGTGAGCCCTTATGGTCCTTGCCACTGTGAACTCCCATGGCCCTTCCCAGTGAAAGCTCCCATGGCCCTCCCACTGTGAGCTCTCATGGTCCTTCCCAGTGCAGGTTCTCATGGGACGATGACTTGAGCAGCAGTCAGTTTTCTGGACACAACATGAAGTCTGACTTGGTAGAGAGGGGCAACTGGGTAGTTAGTGACGTTAATAAAACATTCAGTAAGAGAACCAGAGGTGAGGTGATGTTACCAGATTGTAAGTCAGGAGTAGGTTGGTGTCCAGCACCTGGAGTTCAACCATCGTCTTCAATAATCTCGAAGTCTACACTTGTGGCTATGAGCGTGTATGTCTTTGTGTCTTGATAACTCTAATGAACTCATACTTCTCTCACAACCTCGCCTCATGCAGCAAGTTTGTCTCCGATATCTAGGAAGTAGATTTTTTCCAGTGTGTGTCATTGTCATCAATAACCAGAATATTACATAGTTGTCTTCATGTGGCTTTAGAAAACAGTGACATTCTCGTCCACAGTGGAAACTCCTTCTCTGATTCACACACTTGTTATTTCCGCCATAAACTGACAAAATGAATTACCCGGATGTTTCCGTCGCTATCATCATATTTCCCTTCCTGTAATGGCCCAGTGTCCTGCCAAGAAGAAGCCACCAACACAATACTCCAGCAACTAAACACATTAACTTCATCGCCATCAAGACTCGTGGGAACGCCAGGCATTACGTCTGCCATCGCAGATCTATTGCTTCATCAGCTCCGACCATGACAGCGCCTTCCTCAGCTCTGGGTATAGTGGGGCCAGATGGACTGAGAGAGAGAGAGAGAGAGAGAGAGAGAGAGAGAGAGAGAGAGAGAGAGAGAGAGACAGAGACAGAGAGAGAGAGCTATTTCTGGTGTTTCTCCACCACACACCATCATCAGTAGGCTCCTCCCTCACCACACACTGTGTACAATCTCCTCGCCACACCATCTACCCAGCCTTCCCACCTCACTATCGCCAGCGTCTCTGCGGTGATTCGATTTGAAGTAGTTCCGTCGTGGTCGGTCGGGCCATGAGAGACAGTGACCGAGATTGATCGATCCATCAATCTTCGTTCACAGCAGACGTCCCTGGCAGCTTGGCCGCTACGGGACCGTCCCCACCTGTTGGGACGTCCTCGGGACCTTGGGCGATGGGATGTTCTTGAAAGATGGGCCATTTCAGAGCCATTCCCACCTCCTGGGCGACCATCAGGCAGCCATGGGTTGGCTATCAGTCAGCTACTGGGGCACGATTAACCAACCACGAGCCAGCAACCCCAGGACACCGCCGGGACACCACTAGGACACCACCGGGACACCACTAGGACACTGCTAGGACCCGCCGGGACATTCCTAGGACACCGCCAGGACACCACCGGGACCTGCTGGGGGAAATCTTCATCCCAGGTCAAGCGGTCAAGGGTTGCGCCTCTTGCTCACCATATCCCACCGTGTGGGATATGTATACAAGTAGAGAGAGAGAGAGAGAGAGAGAGAGAGAGAGAGAGAGAGAGAGAGAGAGAGAGAGAGAGAGAGAGAGAGAGAGAGAGAGAGAGAGGAGTAATCAGATTCGACGACAGAGAGCAATTTCGCCTCACAGTTATCAGAACTCTGCGGACCTTCATCTCCACTTTCCTATCCCAACAGCCAGACGGATCACAGGTGTGGGATCGTGGTGCACTACTTCCTGCCCACCTGTAGTGGGGAGCGCCTGGCTGCTGTGTTTGCTTCCACAAAGCAAAGTAATGCAGCAGACGTGAGGGATAATCTCTGGTGATCACTGCCAATGAGACGTGAAACTCTAGTTCTTTATTGCTGTTTGATGTGAGGTAAGTGAGGATTCTCCACATTATACAGCCCTCATTACAGTGTGCTACTCTCTCTCTCTCTCTCTCTCTCTCTCTCTCTCTCTCTCTCTCTCTCTCTCTCTAGGTCTGTGCTTCATAGGAATAATAATTCCAAGGTGAAGTGACGTTTCCCAGGACAGACATAGACGGGTGTGGTCACCACTGGAAGAACATTAGCATCACACAGTGGTGAGGCTGGCATGGTCATCTGGACATAATCGCGCACCTGACGCCATTTTCCTCGCGTCCTGGGACGAGGAAAACATCAGTCAGTCGTCACTGTCTTGGCCAATCATGTCCTCAGTCGGTCGCGTCTCTGGTCAACTCTGTCCTCAGCAAATCGTGTCCCCGTCCAGGTTCTTTCTTGGGTTGTCACGTCCGCGACCACCAGCTGGAGCTCTCAGCGGGCACTACCACTGGAAGGCTTGGTTCTGGGGGCCCAGGTCACGTGATGACTTGGTTCTGGAGGTCTAGGGTAACCAGATGTCTCTCCCTGGGGTACTGGTGTCGTGATCCTTAATGTTTTTCTTGGATTAATATTCAAAATTTAGCCATTTGCTGACCCCACGTCGCCTGCCTTTCCTCCCTCCCTCCACCAGGCTACCACTCGTCCACATCATGGAGCAGTGGACTGCCAGCACAGCGGACTTTCTACACGACCGAGCGTTTCAACACCTTTGATAGCGGCGGTGGCGAGAGAGAGACAGGAGCAAACGAGGCATAAAGCCAGATAGAAGCTGCTGGTAAATTGCCTCAAGATGGCCGAGTTCCTCTCTCCCTCTCTCTCTCTCTCTCTCTCTCTCTCTCTCTCTCTCTCTCTCTCTCTCTCTCTCTCTCTCTCTCTCCTCGACTATTGAGGCCAAATTGCTCACCAAACTAGTCCATTTGCGCCGCCACACGCAGCTTGTGGCTCTAGAGGTTTACGTGCTGGGGGGGGGTTCGAGCCTCACCACCGTCGTGTTGTCCTACAGCGAAGGGTCGAAGTGGTGCTTCAGGGGCCGGGTTTAGCCAGGGAGAGGGCGGCTGAATCCTCAGACAGATAGACAGACAGGCAGACAGACAGACAGTAAGGCAAACAGACAGTAAGGAAGAAGAGTGGCTCGGTAGACAGTCTGTCTCGGTGGCGGTTCAGGAATTGCATGGCATCATGATGGTCGTGAGTGACGCAGGTTCAGGAGTTGCATGGCATCATGATGGTCGTGAGTGACGCAGGTTCAGGAGTTGCATGGCAGTCATGATGGTCATGAGTGACGCAGGTTCGACAGGTGTGGTGAGCAGTGGGATGGTAGTGTCGAACCTGTGGTGACCAGAGAGACGGTCATCATAATGTGTTACTAAACCAATACCGTCCATCTCTAACCTCCTCCGTCCTTCTAGCTCCTTCATCTCTCCCTCTCTATTCTCATACATCCTCATTTCTCCTTCATTCTGCCTCCATCCCACTATCATCTTTCTCGTTGCCTTACCTCAACACCATCAACAAACCACAACATTTTCTCTTTCGCCAAATTTCACCATATCGACGCGAAAATATCATTACCCTAAATTATTTTGATGTAATGTAAACCATATTTGGTCGACTTTCCAAACACTTACCTGTTTTCACACACACACACACACACACACACACACACACACACACACACACACACGAGTACAGAACTCCTTCCCTGCACCATACTTACAAATAGGTAAGTAGGTGCAGGTAAGTAGGTATTCACGTACATCAATAATCTAGTAAAATTCATTAATGCAAAAACTTAATTTCTGCATAGGTTTCCAAATCCCACTCGTCATCCCACTATCAGTTTTAATCATTCTGTTTATCAGACGTGCGATAACATAATGATGTTGGTTATGCTCGAAATATTAGATAAAGAATATCAGAAAGTCTCTTTATCAGTAACCAGAGAGGAATCGAATCCCTTCTACCTTATAAACTCTCCAGCTACAACAGTCCCTACAATCATATTTTTATCCAACCTCCTTGATAATGTTGTCCTCTCTCTCTCTCTCTCTCTCTCTCTCTCTCTCTCTCTCTCTCTCTCTCTCTCTCTCTCTCTCTCTCTCTCTCAACATTTCATGTAAATCCGTTTTTTTTCTTACTTGAATAAATACATCTACTTAGAGAAGACAATCTTTCATACCTGTTTCCTGTCTAAGCGTTAAAATCATGCAAATGAAGAGACATTTGCATGAAAATTACAGAGGAAGTTCTTGACGCAGTGCATGATCTGCTGGTACCACTGTTCTTCATGAATTATTATTCTTCATGAACAAGTTTCAAGCAGAGATGTTGACTCATAAGAAATGAAGGATATAATGTGCTTCTATAGCACTCCTCTCATGTTCTAGTCTAAACATTTTCTTCTTCCAAGCTGTCTGCAGCTTTTATGAACGTTTTCTATCTTCAGTCTTTCTAAACGTTCTGTCACTAATGTTTTATAAAGTCCTTCGTCTCTACTATATCTCCTTGAGAATAATCAATGTCTCTCCTTTCATAAGAACACAAACATGGCAGTGTTCCATCCCAGAATATGACTACAATTATCACTTACGTTAACTGAACACGATACTGAGAAATTCGCCACCTTGCATGTCATTAATTCGAGGGAATGTAGGCTCTTAAATCATATGAATGATGATTATTTCCGATGGTGTGTGTGTGTGTGTGTGTGTGTGTGTGTGTGTGTGTGTGTGGACAGAGAGAGAGAGACTTTGCATGTCTCTAACACTGTCATTAAGATCTAGACTTCCAAGCGGCACTTGGCTCGGTCAGTTAACAGTCTGGTTCAGCAAGGTGTGGTTTGTCTTCATGCATGTCGCTAACAAGGGGAGGAGGAAGACAATGGTATAGCAGGAGTGTTTTATCATAGCGATATAACAACCACGATCTACATGGGAGCTTCTCACGTGATAACAAGTATTATATATATCATTGTATTACGTTCCCCTTTGACATGACACGGAGGGTTTGTACATATACCCTTCTGACATGACACTGAGTGTTATACATGACATGCTCTTGACATGACATGCATCAAACACCGTGGCCACATGACATGAGCACCTTCACCACACACACACACACACACACACACACACACACACACACACACCACGGCATGACCGGCATACCAACCAGAATATCATTTTCAAAACCTCGGTGATATTTGATGAAAGATTTCCAATATCTCAATAAATGATACAACGCCTGTATAGTACTGAGAGAGAGAGAGAGAGAGAGAGAGAGAGAGAGAGAGAGAGAGAGAGAGAGAGAGAGAGAGAGAGAGAGAGAGAGAGCCAGGCACTTATATGGGTCTCTGTAAACACTGTCACTGTGAGTTTATAAGTGTCTGGGCCAAGTGTTTGCGTCACCTTGCTACAACCGCTTGCGACGCGACGCATTTGGCCCCGAGTGTTTGCGTCATATTGCTGCTCTTGCTCTGCCATCCCATCCCCCCTACCCCCTATTCCCATAACACCGACCCCCATCCCAAGATATCTTGATGCGGTGTGTGATATGATAGATGCTATCACTCCCAACCCGTCGGGCCGCGTCCACGGGAGACGGCAGTGGTCAGCAGCTGCTGTGAACGACTGTGCATGGACGGGGGGACGCCCGTCAGCGGCCGGGTGAAGGACGGGTAAAGAAGAGGTTTTATACTCCGTAATAACAGTCGTGTTTTCTCTCTCAATATTAAGTAGATTCATCAACTCGTCAGAGGAAAGATGGTCACACTGGTGTAGCCTCCTCACACCTCCTCCCTTGTCCTCCTCCCGCCACTCAGTCGTTATTCAGTAATGCCAGAAGTAGGAGGTTACGACCAGCCTCCCACAGCTCGAGATGATCACCTGCAACGACCCTACAGGAAGTAACACAGCCGAAGAGCCTCACGAAGCTTCTTATATGGCTTCTGCAGGAGGCTATACTCCTGGGAGAAGGCTCATAAAGTCTTCAATAACCCTTGCAGGAGGACAGGCTCCCGGGAGAGGCTGTGAGATGCCAGGGATGATCCCTGAAGGAGGCAAGACCCCAGAGAGCGGCTCAGGAAGCCTCCGATGCCAAGCTGGAGATGACTCCTGTAGCAGGCATGACTCCCAGGGGCGGCCCAGAGGTGGAACTCCTCTGATGATGTCTTGAACATGAAGCCTGACACATGCTGAGATACATAGCTGCCACTGAAGTCCTGCTGAGCCTGACGTGTGGCTGCGTAGGGACCACTGAGAAGGTTCTTGGTTGTCTCAGACCGCTGAGACTGTCTGGGGACGGCTGAGACTGTCTGGGGACGGCTGAGACTGTCTGAAGACCGCTGAGACTGTCTGAGGACGGCTTAGACTGTCTAATGACCGCTGAGACTGTCTGGGGACCGCTGAGACTGTCTGAAGACCGCTGAGACTGTCTGAGGACGGCTGAGACTGTCTGAAGACCGCTGAGACTGTCTGAGGACGGCTGAGACTGTCTGAAGACCGCTAAGACTGTCTGAGGACCGCTGAGACTGTCTGGGGACGACTGTCTGGAGATTGCTGAGCTCAAATGCTGGTTGTGTGTTTCCGAAGGAACCTGAGTGTTGGTTGTGTAAGGTCACATTAGGCCAGCTGTTGGTTGTGTAAGGTCACATTAGGCCAGCTGTTGGTTGTGTAAGGTCACATTAGGCCAGCTGTTGGTTGTGTAAGGTCACATTAGGCCAGATGTTGGTTGTGTAAGGTCACATTAGGCCAGCTGTTGGTTGTGTAAGGTCACATTAGGCCAGCTGTTGGTTGTGTAAGGTCACATTAGGCCAGATGTTGGTTGTGTAAGGTCACATTAGGCCAGCTGTTGGTTGTGTAAGGTCACATTAGGCCAGCTGTTGGTTGTGTAAGGTCACATTAGGCCAGCTGTTGGTTGTGTAAGGTCACATTAGGCCAGGTGTTGGTTGTGTAAGGTCACATTAGGCCAGCTGTTGGTTGTGTAAGGTCACATTAGGCCAGCTGTTGGTTGTGTAAGGTCACATTAGGCCAGCTGTTGGTTGTGTAAGGTCACATTAGGCCAGATGTTGGTTGTGTAAGGTCACATTAGGCCAGATGTTGGTTGTGTAAGGTCACATTAGGCCAGCTGTTGGTTGTGTAAGGTCACATTAGGCCAGCTGTTGGTTGTGTAAGGTCACATTAGGCCAGCTGTTGGTTGTGTAAGGTCACATTAGGCCAGCTGTTGGTTGTGTAAGGTCACATTAGGCCAGCTGTTGGTTGTGTAAGGTCACATTAGGCCAGCTGTTGGTTGTGTAAGGTCACATTAGGCCAGCTGTTGGTTGTGTAAGGTCACATTAGGCCAGCTGTTGGTTGTGTAAGGTCACATTAGGCCAGCTGTTGGTTGTGTAAGGTCACATTAGGCCAGCTGTTGGTTGTGTAAGGTCACATTAGGCCAGCTGTTGGTTGTGTAAGGTCACATTAGGCCAGCTGTTGGTTGTGTAAGGTCACATTAGGCCAGATGTTGGTTGTGTAAGGTCACATTAGGCCAGCTGTTGGTTGTGTAAGGTCACATTAGGCCAGCTGTTGGTTGTGTAAGGTCACATTAGGCCAGCTGTTGGTTGTGTAAGGTCACATTAGGCCAGCTGTTGGTTGTGTAAGGTCACATTAGGCCAGCTGTTGGTTGTGTAAGGTCACATTAGGCCAGCTGTTGGTTGTGTAAGGTCACATTAGGCCAGCTGTTGGTTGTGTAAGGTCACATTAGGCCAGCTGTTGGTTGTGTAAGGTCACATTAGGCCAGCTGTTGGTTGTGTAAGGTCACATTAGGCCAGCTGTTGGTTGTGTAAGGTCACATTAGGCCAGCTGTTGGTTGTGTAAGGTCACATTAGGCCAGCTGTTGGTTGTGTAAGGTCACATTAGGCCAGATGTTGGTTGTGTAAGGTCACATTAGGCCAGCTGTTGGTTGTGTAAGGTCACATTAGGCCAGCTGTTGGTTGTGTAAGGTCACATTAGGCCAGATGTTGGTTGTGTAAGGTCACATTAGGCCAGATGTTGGTTGTGTAAGGTCACATTAGGCCAGATGTTGGTTGTGTAAGGTCACATTAGGCCAGATGTTGGTTGTGTAAGGTCACATTAGGCCAGCTGTTGGTTGTGTAAGGTCACATTAGGCCAGCTGTTGGTTGTGTAAGGTCACATTAGGCCAGCTGTTGGTTGTGTAAGGTCACATTAGGCCAGCTGTTGGTTGTGTAAGGTCACATTAGGCCAGATGTTGGTTGTGTAAGGTCACATTAGGCCAGCTGTTGGTTGTGTAAGGTCACATTAGGCCAGCTGTTGGTTGTGTAAGGTCACATTAGGCCAGCTGTTGGTTGTGTAAGGTCACATTAGGCCAGCTGTTGGTTGTGTAAGGTCACATTAGGCCAGCTGTTGGTTGTGTAAGGTCACATTAGGCCAGATGTTGGTTGTGTAAGGTCACATTAGGCCAGCTGTTGGTTGTGTAAGGTCACATTAGGCCAGATGTTGGTTGTGTAAGGTCACATTAGGCCAGCTGTTGGTTGTGTAAGGTCACATTAGGCCAGCTGTTGGTTGTGTAAGGTCACATTAGGCCAGATGTTGGTTGTGTAAGGTCACATTAGGCCAGCTGTTGGTTGTGTAAGGTCACATTAGGCCAGATGTTGGTTGTGTAAGGTCACATTAGGCCAGCTGTTGGTTGTGTAAGGTCACATTAGGCCAGATGTTGGTTGTGTAAGGTCACATTAGGCCAGCTGTTGGTTGTGTAAGGTCACATTAGGCCAGATGTTGGTTGTGTAAGGTCACATTAGGCCAGATGTTGGTTGTGTAAGGTCACATTAGGCCAGATGTTGGTTGTGTAAGGTCACATTAGGCCAGATGTTGGTTGTGTAAGGTCACATTAGGCCAGATGTTGGTTGTGTAAGGTCACATTAGGCCAGCTGTTGGTTGTGTAAGGTCACATTAGGCCAGATGTTGGTTGTGTAAGGTCACATTAGGCCAGCTGTTGGTTGTGTAAGGTCACATTAGGCCAGCTGTTGGTTGTGTAAGGTCACATTAGGCCAGATGTTGGTTGTGTAAGGTCACATTAGGCCAGCTGTTGGTTGTGTAAGGTCACATTAGGCCAGCTGTTGGTTGTGTAAGGTCACATTAGGCCAGCTGTTGGTTGTGTAAGGTCACATTAGGCCAGCTGTTGGTTGTGTAAGGTCACATTAGGCCAGCTGTTGGTTGTGTAAGGTCACATTAGGCCAGATGTTGGTTGTGTAAGGTCACATTAGGCCAGCTGTTGGTTGTGTAAGGTCACATTAGGCCAGCTGTTGGTTGTGTAAGGTCACATTAGGCCAGCTGTTGGTTGTGTAAGGTCACATTAGGCCAGATGTTGGTTGTGTAAGGTCACATTAGGCCAGATGTTGGTTGTGTAAGGTCACATTAGGCCAGCTGTTGGTTGTGTAAGGTCACATTAGGCCAGCTGTTGGTTGTGTAAGGTCACATTAGGCCAGATGTTGGTTGTGTAAGGTCACATTAGGCCAGCTGTTGGTTGTGTAAGGTCACATTAGGCCAGATGTTGGTTGTGTAAGGTCACATTAGGCCAGCTGTTGGTTGTGTAAGGTCACATTAGGCCAGATGTTGGTTGTGTAAGGTCACATTAGGCCAGCTGTTGGTTGTGTAAGGTCACATTAGGCCAGATGTTGGTTGTGTAAGGTCACATTAGGCCAGCTGTTGGTTGTGTAAGGTCACATTAGGCCAGCTGTTGGTTGTGTAAGGTCACATTAGGCCAGATGTTGGTTGTGTAAGGTCACATTAGGCCAGCTGTTGGTTGTGTAAGGTCACATTAGGCCAGATGTTGGTTGTGTAAGGTCACATTAGGCCAGATGTTGGTTGTGTAGGTCACATTAGGCCAGCTGTTGGTTGTGTAAGGTCACATTAGGCCAGCTGTTGGTTGTGTAAGGTCACATTAGGCCAGCTGTTGGTTGTGTAAGGTCACATTAGGCCAGCTGTTGGTTGTGTAAGGTCACATTAGGCCAGCTGTTGGTTGTGTAAGGTCACATTAGGCCAGATGTTGGTTGTGTAAGGTCACATTAGGCCAGATGTTGGTTGTGTAAGGTCACATTAGGCCAGATGTTGGTTGTGTAAGGTCACATTAGGCCAGATGTTGGTTGTGTAGGTCACATTAGGCCAGCTGTTGGTTGTGTAAGGTCACATTAGGCCAGATGTTGGTTGTGTAAGGTCACATTAGGCCAGATGTTGGTTGTGTAAGGTCACATTAGGCCAGATGTTGGTTGTGTAAGGTCACATTAGGCCAGATGTTGGTTGTGTAAGGTCACATTAGGCCAGCTGTTGGTTGTGTAAGGTCACATTAGGCCAGCTGTTGGTTGTGTAAGGTCACATTAGGCCAGCTGTTGGTTGTGTAAGGTCACATTAGGCCAGCTGTTGGTTGTGTAAGGTCACATTAGGCCAGCTGTTGGTTGTGTAAGGTCACATTAGGCCAGCTGTTGGTTGTGTAAGGTCACATTAGGCCAGCTGTTGGTTGTGTAAGGTCACATTAGGCCAGCTGTTGGTTGTGTAAGGTCACATTAGGCCAGATGTTGGTTGTGTAAGGTCACATTAGGCCAGATGTTGGTTGTGTAAGGTCACATTAGGCCAGATGTTGGTTGTGTAAGGTCACATTAGGCCAGATGTTGGTTGTGTAAGGTCACATTAGGCCAGATGTTGGTTGTGTAAGGTCACATTAGGCCAGATGTTGGTTGTGTAAGGTCACATTAGGCCAGATGTTGGTTGTGTAAGGTCACATTAGGCCAGATGTTGGTTGTGTAAGGTCACATTAGGCCAGCTGTTGGTTGTGTAAGGTCACATTAGGCCAGCTGTTGGTTGTGTAAGGTCACATTAGGCCAGATGTTGGTTGTGTAAGGTCACATTAGGCCAGCTGTTGGTTGTGTAAGGTCACATTAGGCCAGCTGTTGGTTGTGTAAGGTCACATTAGGCCAGCTGTTGGTTGTGTAAGGTCACATTAGGCCAGCTGTTGGTTGTGTAAGGTCACATTAGGCCAGCTGTTGGTTGTGTAAGGTCACATTAGGCCAGCTGTTGG
This sequence comes from Panulirus ornatus, assembly GCF_036320965.1. Taxonomy (NCBI): domain Eukaryota; kingdom Metazoa; phylum Arthropoda; class Malacostraca; order Decapoda; family Palinuridae; genus Panulirus; species Panulirus ornatus. The sequence continues at coordinate 22,446,204 of NC_092246.1, read as the reverse complement.
TTGTGTAAGGTCACATTAGGCCAGCTGTTGGTTGTGTAAGGTCACATTAGGCCAGCTGTTGGTTGTGTAAGGTCACATTAGGCCAGCTGTTGGTTGTGTAAGGTCACATTAGGCCAGCTGTTGGTTGTGTAAGGTCACATTAGGCCAGCTGTTGGTTGTGTAAGGAACAGATACACAATAGTAGGGAGGGACATACATGCAAAGCCCCTCCACGTACGACGCCTCACATCCTTGTAAACAGAGCCTCACCTACGTCATGAACTCCTGGCTTCTGCTGAGCCTTCAAATTCTACCCAAAGTAAACAACGAGTCACTGTATTAAAAAAAAAAAGCCAGTGTAAAAAAGCGTCACTGTAAGAACGAACCACTGTCAATATCGAACGAAATGTGGACAAGAAGAACAGAATATACGATCGTTTTATGACTATCATCTGGAGGGAACGAGTGGAGGTTCGTCAACATAACGCTCTCCGTCCGAGGCAGTACTGTGTTGAGAGGGAACCCAGATGTATGATAATGTCGGGTATACTATGCTGCTGCTCTAGTTGGGTGTAGCGTTCTACGTGGCAGGATGGGTTTAATGACAATGCATCACTGATGGTCGCGACCACTATACTTTCCGCTCAGATTTACGGCCGTGTAAACACCCTCATCCGGGGGAAAAATACAACAGGAAATTACCAGCTCGTCCATGATGGGCAAGAAGCACTCGGACGCCTTTCGGGTTCATTAGAAAAGTCGAATCTTAAAACGACACACGTTCGAATGAGGCCTGGTGTTTATGTAGTCCAATTTCTTCCCTACGTATTTATCAAAGAATGACTTGGTAACATATCGAGTGGGTGAATCAGGGTTCAAAATGATAACAATACGGTCCAGGGAACTAATTCTCTGCAGGTGCCATCACCGAGTGGACCCGGAGCGCGGGTGTTGTTGTGAGATTCCGAAACCGTCTCGAAAACCGCGAGACGAGACCGAGAAGATTCGAACCACAAAAGTGAACCACAGAAGTGAATCATCTTGCGATTGTAGATTTGCTTTTCTTCCATGAGAATTATCTTCAAGTTTGGCCTTTGATATAGTTGCTTGAATCTGAAAACAACTCAGATGACCTGGGAGTATCTTGACCAGTGTATGTGTCACAACTAAACAGTGGAAATAAGGATCATTATCGTGTGTATCGCATTCTGGTTGAACCAGGTTTCAGCTGACAGATTTTAGAATCACTGAAATCAAAGGCTCACTAAAATACAGAACCATATTGTATGATAAACTTCGTCAAATCACAAGATCTTACAATATATATATATATATATATATATATATATATATATATATATATATATATATATATATATATATATATACATATGACGTAAATATATGTAATGAGCGTAATTCAAAACACAAAGTAGTCATCAGGGAAATTACAGATTACAAAATACTGTAATTGAGGCCATTTACCTGGGTGTCGTGTGAGCCTCGTGTGGGACGGGTCCTGCTGAGCCTCACTCCTGGGTGTCGTGTGGAACGGGTCCTGCTGAGCCTCACTCCTGGGTGTCGTGTGGGACGGGTCCTGCTGAGCCTCACTCCTGGGTGTCGTGTGGAACGGGTCCTGCTGAGCCTCAACCCTGGGTGTCGTGTGGGTCGGGTCCTGCTGAGCCTCACTCCTGGGTGTCGTGTGGGACGGGTCCTGCTGAGCCTCACTCCTGGGTGTCGTGTGGGTCGGATCCTGCTGAGCCTCAACCCTGGGTGTCGTGTGGGTCGGGTCCTGCTGAGCCTCAACCCTGGGTGTCGTGTGGGACGGGTCCTGCTGAGCCTCACTCCTGGGTGTCGTGTGGAACGGGTCCTGCTGAGCCTCACTCCTGGGTGTCGTGTGGAACGGGTCCTGCTGAGCCTCAACCCTGGGTGTCGTGTGGGTCGGGTCCTGCTGAGCCTCAACCCTGGGTGTCGTGGAGGACTGATTCGGGTGAACGACATCCTCCTCCCCACACACACCTGACACTGACCAACATACACAGTGGAAGCCAGCAGGACCAGGAAACTGTCGCCGAGGGTTCTAGTCGTCTTGGGACACTGAAGACTCATTAGCCGTCCTGGGACACTGACCATAGTCATCCTAAGACACATAACACTCGTTTATCGTCATGAGACACACAACAGTCGTCTGCCAAACATACATCCTTCGTTCTTTGGTTCATCGCCACCGGCCTCGTGCGTCGGACGAGTGTACTCTCCGGAAATCAGTCGCCACACGTATAATTACTCGCGCGTCCTGGGCGACGCGTGTGGAATATTTCTTTATCAGCGCCTCTTGTGGATCCTGTTGACCACGCCTTGGCTGATCGGTTTCCTGGAGTTTGTGCGGATGAAGGAAGTCGTTTGAGGTTTCCTTTCGTACCGGAGGAAAGGCTGTCGCATTACCTCTAATTGTAGCTGAGATATATCATTGAGGAGCCAGTCTCAGGTTGACTGAGGTCGGTTATACATCATCGCCTCAGCTGAGTACAGCCCCTGGCGGTGTGGAGGGCGACTTGGCACTGTTCCTGGATGTACCTGACTCCCGGTCCTTTCCAGTACTTGTCGTCCTGGAAAGATAACGCAATAAAGATGTGAGTCAAGCTGGTCTTGCGGTCATGAAACCTTCAGTCTGAAGTTGATCGAAATAAAAGATTCCCCGTTCGAACCCCAGCAGGTTGTCCCTCCAGTGGTATGTGACCAGTAATCAAAGGCTTGCTTTTTTCCTGCTTCCTGTGTGTTCCAGCTGATGGGCCTCGGCGCCACAATAACAACTTTAAAGTAACAAAGTAACTGTAATGATGAGATGTTTCATACATATTCGCTATTTCCCGCACTAGCGAGGTAGCGTCAAGAACAGAGGACTGAGCCTACGAGGGAAAATCCTCACTTGGCCCTCTTCTCTGTTCCTTCATTTGGAAAAGTAATACCTTTGTGTGCATGTGTGTGTGTGTGTGTTGTGTGTGTGTGTGTGTGTGTGTGTGTGTGTCAGCGTGTCTGTGTGTCAAATGCTGACATCCTCGCATTAATGATAAAGAAGTCAGCTGATTATGGAATACTGACAAGTTAAGGGAGTAGATGCTGTTCCTCTGTGTCATCCCACTCATGACATATTCTAAATCATCTACAGCCAAAAGAGGACACAGAGAGATGAGATGGGAGCAGACAGACTCACAGACTTCATGCAATGTAACACAGACATACTGTGAATTGGCTGTTCATGATATGTTTAATATGCTGGACAGACACGATACAGACATCATCATTATTGGCTCATTCTGTTGTGTGGACCCAGACAGGTACCAAGAGAATCACTTGAGGAGGATAATAATGGTTGTGGGTTCAGTGAGAATGTTACACACACTCGGGTAATTGACCCATCAACACTAACCAGGCTACAACCATTCGTGTTACATTATCTTCTGTCTTCACTGATGAGCTCGTGTGATTAACACGTCAGTCAGATAACTTCTGCAGCTCACTCACTTCATCATCTTGATCCAACACCATCATAGTGAGGGCCAGAGACGCGCTCCTCCTCCCGGGCCTTACCTGACGTGGCTACTGTAGCTTATCTTCAGCAGCCACAACGACCGTGTTTGGTAGTACCAAGATCAACACCAAGATAGGAAGGCCGCATACCTCTCACCACGAGTATTATATATATATATATATATATATATATATATATATATATATATATATATATATATATATATATATATATATATATATATATGTGTGTGTGTGTGTGTGTCTGTCTCTCTGTTTGTCTGTGTGTGTGTGTCTGTCTCTCTGTTTGTCTGTGTGTGTGTGTGTTAACCTTCCGTAACTAACATCCCAGAGGTTGTGGTCCTCGATATGTTAATCTAATACTGACCAGGACCCTACCACTACGCTCCCACATTACGGGTGCCCAGGCTCCACACCTCAACTGAAATAAGACGAGATGATTCTTCAGAAGAGTATTTTACACACACACACACACACACACACACACACACACACACACACATCCAAAATGCTCGGGGTATATGAACAAGGCACCAAAGACGTGCCCAATAACTCACACACACACACACACAACCATGTGTACGCCAACACCAGACATCTTAACACATCTATAGATTTATTCTGTTTCTTCTCTTACTTGTCCAGATCTTAATTTATTTTCCTTTCTTAGTAAGTTAATAGGAAAAGTCGATGGAAGGAAAAAGAAGACTGAGGAAAATAAAGAAGGTTTAGACATATTCAGAGATGGTTGTGTACAGGGATGGGAGTAGCAGAGTGTAGTTCAGTTGTGCAGAAGCTGAAAGGTTTCTGGATAGGCAGTGAGGTTGTGAAGGGTGGCGGAGGTTGTAGGAGGAGAGACAAGTGTTGTGATCGTAGGGAAGTGCGCGGAACTCCAGTTGTCGTCCACCAGTGTCGAGACAAATTCTCTAAAAACACCTCAAAAAAAAACTCCTATGTATTTCCAGCACGAGTGAGGCTACGTATTTTAGCCATTCAAAGTCCGTAAAATTGCTACGTTAATTACAAACCCAAGACCTGAGTCATGCCTTCGCTTTCCGCCCGCCACAGTGCAGTAGACCCAGCGTGAAGAAGGTAATGTAAACACTTGTGTGTGTGTGACAGATGGCCTCACGCGTGCGCACCCCCTGACGGCTTGTTGTGTGGTGGTGTTTGTAATGTTAAGTGCCCGTCCCTCACACACTCACGCCGCCACACGGGTCTTGTTGCAATCCAGAACAACGAGCTACCTGTCCAGCCTGATGTCTACACCCAGATTTATGTCTCTGTCTATCGTTGCTGCCATGACGACACACACACACAAACACACACACAACACTACACCCATGATGATGATTGGAACCACCGTCAGAACGAAGGGTCGTCGGGAAATCTTCTAAAAACTAAATATTTCATGACAATCAAACTTCCATGACCTATAAATGAATATAATATATATATATATATATATATATATATATATATATATATATATATATATATATATATATATATATATATATATATATATATATATATATATATATATATATTGTATCATGTAATTCTTATTTAGTCTCTACAATCAACTTTACCAATTACTAGATGACTCAGAGACTAGGTGTGGGCATCAGTGTCACTCTACCCCCAGCTATATGGTTTTGGTCCAGGGTCCAGACACAGCTGTGGTCCTCAACCACAGTCTTCAGCCAGCTATAATCATCTCTTCGCCACACAGTCTCGCACCACACCTCCACCCGACACACGCCTTCCTAAACCAGTTTCATAATCTTTCAGAGTATCAATATTTCACTCATATTGTAGTTCCAGGAAAAAAAAAGTTCGAAATTGATTTCATAACTGATCATTTATTGGGAAATGATGCACATGAGAGTCTGCCGTGGGTGTTACCTGTAAGAGTGGGTGTTACTTGTAAGAGTGGGTGTTACTTGTAAGAGTGGGTATTACCTGTAAGAGTGGGTGTTACCTGTAAGAGTGGGTGTTACTTGTAAGAGTGGGTGTTACTTGTAAGAGTGGGTATTACCTGTAAGAGTGGGTGTTACTTGTAAGAGTGGGTGTTACCTGTAAGAGTGGGTGTTACCTGTAAGAGTGGGTGTTACCTGTAAGAGTGGGTGTTACCTGTAAGAGTGGGTGTTACCTGTAAGAGTGGGTGTTACTTGTAAGAGTGGGTGTTACCTGTAAGAGTGGGTGTTACCTGTAAGAGTGGGTGTTACCTGTAAGAGTGGGTGTTACTTGTAAGAGTGGGTGTTACTTGTAAGAGTGGGTATTACCTGTAAGAGTGGGTGTTACCTGTAAGAGTGGGTGTTACTTGTAAGAGTGGGTGTTACTTGTAAGAGTGGGTATTACCTGTAAGAGTGGGTGTTACTTGTAAGAGTGGGTGTTACCTGTAAGAGTGGGTGTTACCTGTAAGAGTGGGTGTTACCTGTAAGAGTGGGTGTTACCTGTAAGAGTGGGTGTTACCTGTAAGAGTGGGTGTTACTTGTAAGAGTGGGTGTTACCTGTAAGAGTGGGTGTTACCTGTAAGAGTGGGTGTTACCTGTAAGAGTGGGTGTTACCTGTAAGAGTGGGTGTTACCTGTAAGAGTGGGTGTTACTTGTAAGAGTGGGTGTTACCTGTAAGAGTGGGTGTTACTTGTAAGAGTGGGTGTTACCTGTAAGAGGCTGTTCTCGGTGGATGAGACGACGCACCGTTTATGGTCTGCTTGTGGAGTCTCGCTGGTCGTGACCTGTCGTTCTCAAGATGTTGGTCGTTGTGGGACTATGTGGGAGCTGTCACTCCGCGCCATAGTAACGAAGAACCTAAGTAACGAAATGACGTAATCAGGCTGAGGTCTACAGTGAACAGCGAAATACATACCTTGCTGTACAGTGACAGCGAACAGTGACGGTGTTTCTTCTAAGGTCACTGTTCAGTGATAGCTACCACAGAGGGACTATCTACCCCTGTGGTCAAAGGTACCATCATCGCTTGTGGTAAGGGGGACCATCTTACCCCCTATGGTCAGGCGGAACGAACCCTCTTCCCCCTGTGGTCAGAGGGAAGTGAAAATCACGATGCACTGTGAAGGCATCACGGTAATCTACACAATTACAACGAAAACTACGAGTGATTTCCTGGCTCTCTACAGTTCGGGGGGAGGGGCGAGCAAGGTGGCCAAGCTGGGCCAGCAGGGACGGGGAAGGTGGCCAAACTGGGCCAGAAGGATCGGGCAAGGTGGTCAAGTTGGGCCTTCTCGGCCACCACACCCCCCCTGCTGATGCCAAGTGCGTGACTGAAGTGTGTGGTCGTTCCCTCCGGCCACGCACTCAGGCAGGACGCACTTCCTCCGGCACACGCTGATTGCATTACTCACATAATCTACCTCACCCGTGTGCTCATCTGACACTCAATTTTCAATTTAATGTCATAACTCAACGATATTTGAGTCCGGCGAACACAGACCGAGGCTGGGAAGGTTTGGTCCAGGTGAGGGAGACACCCGCCCGCAGGAGACCATTGTTATTAGCACACATAAACCACCTCCTCCCGCCCACAACCTCGCTAAGAGACAAAATTTGACACATAAACCAAGTGTGGGAACCATCCTGCCGGTCAGACAACGAGCTAGCCGGTCGCTTCTATGGTCCTCTGCCGGATGGGTAAGTCAGGGAGCCATTCTGCTGTGGCAGGGGTGTGGTAGTGATGGTGTTGTGGCAGGGGTGTGGTAGTGATGGTGTTGTGGCAGGGGTGTGGTAGTGATGGTGTTGTGGCAGGGGTGTGGTAGTGATGGTGTTGTGGCAGGTGTGTGGTAGTGATGGTGTTGTGGCAGGGGTGTGGTAGTGATGGTGTTGTGGCAGGTGTGTGGTAGTGATGGTGTTGTGGCAGGGGTGTGGTAGTGATGGTGTTGTGGCAGGGGTGTGGTAGTGATGGTGTTGTGGCAGGGGTGTGGTAGTGATGGTGTTGTGGCAGGGGTGTGGTAGTGATGGTGTTGTGGTAGGAATGTTGTGTGGTGAGGTGGTAGCGGTTGTACTGTGATGGAGATGTTGTGGTCTGGTCATATTGTTGTGGTAGTACTGCTGAGGTGGTGTTCTTGTGGGAGTAGATCTGTTGTAGTTATTATTGTAGTGTCGGTGCTGTGGTGGGGTTATCGTGGTAGTGGTGGTGTTGTTGTGGTGGTACTACTGTGATGGCGGTCGTAGAAAGGTGTGAGCCAGGACACGGCTTTTGCTCACCACCACTGTGGTAGGACCATGAACCATCAGTCTCCCTCACCTGGGCTCTCGTATCGCCCGGAGGCTGTAAGAGACCAGAACACTGTTACCAACACCCTGACCCACGCACAGGAATCTAGTGACCCAATGCCAGGACGGCTGCGCTGCTCTACAACAGTTGGCGACACTGCAGGCGTCCGTGGACCAATAGCAACCTCACAAGGGCCAACGAGCAGCAACTATCCAATGGTCCACTCGAGGTCGTTTGTGGTGGTGGAAAAGATCAGAAACGCAGAGATCGGTGTGGTAGCAGTAGAAATGGAGGCATACGACTTAATGAGTAGTTGATGTAGACTTGATATATGATTGAGGAAACGCAAATTACGGCTGCATTTAAAAGTGTCCCTGATGCTGCTCTCAACTACTCTTATTGGTAAATCATTCCACATAGTAACGATCCTATCGAAGAAATGGTACAATGCCTCTTTTGAAGTGGAACACTTTGTTACCACTGGTTGAATCAGAATGATCTAGCCTTAAACAGCTGCTTGGAACGATGATATTGATATTCATATATACATGTATTTGATCACCTCTTAACCTTCTCTTTCCTAAGCCAGACATGCTGGAGTAATCCAGTGTGTTCATATATAGTTTGTTTCTCTTGGAGTTACTGCTTCGAGGCTGCAGTAGTGACACGATGTATTGTTGGCTCAAGTGGTGTGGCTACTGTTGTCGGTGTAGGTGGTGTGTGGGTTGTTGATGGAGGCGGTGTGGGTACTCTTGTTGGTGGAGGCGGTGTGGGTACTGCTGTTGGTGTAGGTGGTGTGTGGATACTGTTGTTGGTGGAGGCGGTGTGGGTACTGCTGTTGGTGTAGGTGGTGTGTGGATACTGTTGTTGGTGGAGGCGGTGTGGATACCGTTGTTGGTGGAGGTAGCGCGTGGATGAGGACTCACCTGGGCAGACCTTGGCCGGAGGTTCTGTAACCTAGAGGACTCCAGCCAGGGTCGACAAAAAGCCAGTAATTGTCTGTTCCCCAAACACGGTGGTCCAGCCTCAGTGAGCGGGTCGCTAACCCCAGGTGGGTCCCGGCCTCCACAACTGGTAATTCCATGTCTCCTTCTCGTCCCGCGGGATCATGAAAACAGACAGGGGAGCAGTGCCTCACCTTGATGAAGTTCACTGGAAAAAAGAAAAAAGTTTAACGGAGATAATATAAATGACTTCTTGACTTCTTGTAAATTTCATTGTTTATTTTCTTTTTCTTCTTTTTTTTTTTGTCGATGCGTCTTTGTCAGGGGCCAGCATCCAGAGTGTTGTAACACTAGACATCATAAGGTTTCATGATATAAGCTGACTGTGTTCATTTCGTTAGCTCATGTGCAAAACGTTTCTTACGTATTTCCCTTCAGCATATTCCGTACATCTTCTCGAAAGTAATCTGACATTTAGGTAATAAAGATAATCCTTCTGACCAGTGTGCTCGATCAAAACTTCTTTTTTTCAATCCGACAATACATAAGGTCAAGGAATATATCATTAGAATTAGATTTACTGTCATGAACAAAAAGTCAACACAAAATCATTTCAAGTTTCTCTGCGCCATTGTGTAAAAACGATTGTAGAAAAGAAAATGATTAGGTGATCGTCTTCAATATTATTCACAGAGCCAGCAGCGAGAGTGACCAGCAGATACTGTCCTTCTCTGTCTCCAACAGACCGCTCGAAGCCAGACAATTTGAGGCAGGTGAAAATACTGCCCACAGGTGCATCTGCATCCATGAGGTGACACACGGCAGAGGTGACACAAGGGAGGTTTGACCCTGGGAAGTAAACTGAGTGGTTGTAAAATCTCTCTCTCGAGGTCCTTTCCCAAAGCCGTCTGTCTGCCTTCATCCTATACACCAGGCAGGAGGTGCACAGCTGCCCATCACCTCTCCCAGCAAGGTGGACATATATTGCACCACTTCCGGGAGTTTTGGTGCTGAGGCTGTGAAGTTGCCCACGGCTGAGGGAGTCTCGTCAGATTAGGACCTGATAAGAGACTTATACACAGCGAGGAGGAGTGACACAAGCGCCCCCAACAGACGCTCGGAACAAGTCGTCTGAAAATGATTCATGGCAGCTTTTGAAACCTCGTATACTGTTTACCTGCTCACCCAGATGTTTGGTATGAGTAACCCACTCCATAGGAGACACCACTAGGTATAAGTAGGTAGGAACTATATCCTTCCATGCCACACAGCTCCAGCCTTGTCATGCGAGAAGAAAATCACAATGGAGGAACATTCCTCCATCGCTGTATGAAAGGCTTTACGTATCTTCTCAGGTACTTCACTCCAACATTACATATCATCAGCATAACCTGACGTTACCAAACACGATGGCCATGGCGGAGTAGCAGTGCAGTACATCAGGTACAGCTGGGAACACCCTCACGTGGGGTTCCCGAAATGCTATCATCAGCAACATGTGAGGTGCGTCCTTGATGTTGAACTCTCCCTCCGCTACCAGTAAGACAGAACTTCATCCGTCATCCGTCGTAAGATTATCCTTCCGCTCCAAGCTTGACCAATCTGGCGAGGCTGTTGCCAGGGCAAGGTGTGCCAGAGGCCATCTCTGTCTCAAGGAAAACGAGGGAAATCTATTACTTCTTCGTGAAGCTGGAGGCAACATCTTGTAAACAAATGACAGGAAGTATAAGATAGCGGTATGTATAGATGACATGAAACTTGGGAATATGTACTATAAACGGAAATCCCTAAATTCATAGCGTCAGGAATACCCCTGATCAGAAAAAAGCGATTGAAAACCTTAAGCATGGGGCCAATTAGGGAAGTAATCGCAAACATTTAGGATGGAGTAAGTGAGGACAACATCATCGTCACCAGGGTGGGTGTAGCTCCTGGCCAGGGTAACAACTCCAGGGTCAAAAGAGCAACCGTTGGCGCCTCCTCGTTTAATCCCTGGAGAATACATACTGTGGAATCCTATTACAAAAACAAAATGTTGAGCTTTTCTGAATAACATTTTGAACAATTCATTTTCATATTTTCACTTATCAATAAGTCGCACTGAAAGGCAAATACTGGGTTGTGATGCCTATAATCATGTTACATGTATCCAAAATCTGCGGGAAAATTCTTCGTTTCCCAGACGCTTCCAAATCACTTGAAAACTATAGTGTGTAGCCATCATAGGACTGCTGCTTGGTACTCGTCTTGTGAGGCAGTGCGTCGTGGACCCCTGGACATCGACATAACCACACGCACAGGCTGCTTGCTGATTTAAGCTCTAGACTTATCAACTTGCCAGGGTCATTGAGGTCGTCCACATCTAGTTTCAACCATCGGATGAAATACCTTCAACACCTTCTTCAGGTGTTCTGGGCAATTCTAAGACCATCCACGCTCCTGCTGTCTGTATAGCCTAGGGAGCGATAAAGAAGGCATGTTTTCCCTTGAGTATGTTGCCCATATATGCGATTTTCTTTACTCCTGTACTTTTTGGAAAATACAGCTGTATCTAATAAGCTTCTCGGAGTTTTCTTCCAATTTGAGAGATTAGAAAGGTGAAAACAGGTTGTGAAAATCAAGTTCCTTAAGATATATGGTGTTTTACGTCATCTGAATCACGCTCCAACAACCATACTCACGAATAGCTTTATCAATAATAAAGAGTTGTTTGAAATATATAATTTGTGATAGATTAATCACCTTCAGTTAGAAAACTAGTAACAATTCTTGATAAGAAAGTTCGAAGCGCTTCTTTCTATTTAAGTTATCCCTTAATATCGCATTTTCTTTGATAACAAACATTTTTTTTAGGTATTTTATGGCTAACTTAAAGATTATACATTGCGTAATTGAAGTTGATTGGTATTCTTAGAAATGACCTCAGCAGTGATTATGACTCCTCTGACAACCTTTGCCACCCTACAGTTACCTCGCTAACGTTGACCTTTACAACTTCAACACGTATACTACTCCAGGTGGACTTAACTCTACATAACTACCCTCACCCGACTCATGATAATTCATGAATATATGAGATCTCAGCTAACGACACTCTTCCCTCGGGAATACTGTTCATGACATCTATGAACTCAAACTTCCTTGGCTCCTTAATACATATCATCTGACCTGTTATCCCTCTGAACTTACCCATGTGTTCACTGATGGTCTTGACCTGATGATAGATTCCAAATCTCGAACATAATCGGATCTGTGTATATATAGTACGAGATCTCATCTCGAGGCATTCTCGTGTTCGCTTGAAATAGACCGTTTCTGAGTCCCTTTAGATTCCTCACGTTCAACTTCGATTCCTGGAAAGTTCGAGGCATTAAAGAAAGGCTTTGTGAATGGCTCAGAACCTGCATTAGTTCACAGTACATAACAAATGAATAGATAAACAGATATATATATATATATATATATATATATATATATATATATATATATATATATATATATATATATATATATATATATATATATATCGAAATCGACTTCTAAGTTTTGATGTATCATCCTTGTTCACAAAAGTTCCGAAACGTTTCAGTACAATTTTCTTCAGAGAAAAATGACAAGTTCACGCGTGACCTCCACATGATATTGCTTCACAGGCAACAAGTTATATCCCGATCGGCTAGTTCACTTACCTGTTCACTGAGCAGGAGGGGCGAAGCCAATGAACAAAGACCCAGCCAGTCAGGAAACAGGTCGTTGTCTGTAATGGGACGTGATCATGCACAGGTCACATCAGCTTGTGTTCCAACCATCGTTGTGAACAATGCGGTACTGAAACGTTAGGGAAGCGAACCTTGTCTCGAACTTATTGTTCGAGCTGAGGTTTCCATAAGTATCTATCTATAGGTTGATACATCTGTCAATCTATGGTTTTCTTCATCAATACATATCTATGAATATATTTCCGTTTGTTTGTCTTTGTGAGATTCGTAAGTTCTACTGTATATACGTCTTTCGAAACAGCTTTTATTTCGTATTTCCAACCCTAACATTCTCCCTGGTCCCATGCTCGTGACACTATCTCCTCCTTTTCCGTCTAGGGAACACCGTAAGGTCATGTCTTTTCCGGTGTTGGGTAGATCCCATACGGCGCCTTCCGGTCCGGGAGCGGACGTCGTCATAGTACGCTGTATAGGCTAGGTTGTGTATGGCTTGTTAAGCTATGGTTGTCGTTCCATCATCGCTAGGAAGAGCTGGAACTCCTATTTTTTTTAAAGGTTTAATGGGTTTTTATGATTCCATGATTCCACCGTTCGAATCAGCGGGTTTTTTAGTAGCACCACTGCTGGGTTGAACGGTTTATGGCATCCTATGTAAAACCTCCACCGCGTTTAATTCGATAAAACCAAGCGTTTTGTAAAACAATCATCATAACAACTGAACTTTGTTCCGTCACCACTACACTTATGGTAATCACCCACATCCGGAATAATCAGAAAATCGTCTTATTTTTTCTTCACAAATAGAATAATTGGTCGAACCAAACCAGATCCAGCGAGAAGATTTAACATGAAAGTACAAGGAAGAACCATCTTCGTAATCAAGAAAACAGACTTCTTGTACTTGTCTTCCTCACAGTACAGCGAGGCAGAGTCTCTTTTCTAGTGTGTAGGGAGTGATGGAGATGCCTTTGACCTGACCTGTAGGGCTCATATCAGAGGAAAGTAGTGTGAGAGTGTAGTAAAGATGTAGGTGCTGTGAAACTATAGTTTAGTGGAGATAAGGGTATAGTGAAGATGCTATGTAGTGAAAATGAGGGCGTACTGATGTTGGACTTAGACCTGTCCCCCCAGGATAGGTTCAGGGCCGGCTGAAGAAGAGGCTAGCGCACCTAACAACAGCTGATCCTAGCAAATGATCAGCTGATATTGTAAACAAACACCGTCAGCTGTTTCATAGTATCAGCTGATGAAGTAAACACGCGCCAACAGCTGATCATGTGCAGCACGCAAATAGTCAGCAGATGTTATAGTACAAGCTATACAGGACGTAGTGTGGTATGACAGACTGTAATGTAAGAATATATAATACGTCCATGACTCTCCTTGTGAGAAAAGAATAAAGGTATTCCACTGAACCTTCGTAGATGACTCTGGCGAAGGTATTTTTGTGTCTATGTCATTCAAGATATTTTGAGAATAGCTGTGTAATAGACTGCCATTCAGTAAGACTTACGATTGTATATAGTGTAAACTAAATCTAATTCATGTAATGTAACCTAGCTCTAATTTTTTCTATTTCTCATCCTAATGTCATGACTCTGAACTCTGTTATTCAAAGCGTTTCATTTACGATGGTGTTTATACAAACAATCAGAAGGAAACAAGTGAATGTCGGTGAGAGGTTAACAACTGGATACTAGCGATAGCGCGAGTGGGTTCTAGGGAGAGTGGATGTCAGTGAGAGTGAGAGTGGAGAGCTGTGTGGTGGAACGGAAGCAGAGGGAAAATGACGTAGTGCTGATAACGTCTCAGGTCTAAACAAATTTTCCCTTGAACATGACGGCACCACCCTTGAACATGACGGCACGACCCTTGAACATGACAGTACGACCCTTGAACATGACAGCACGACCCTTCAGCTGTACAGGACGACACATGACCACATCAGTACTACTCTCAGGTATGACGACCTATAACCTTTGACCTGACCTCTCAGGATCAAGTATAACATAATCTTCAGTCTTCATGTCTCTCACTGCAGGAAGGTGTCATGATTCCGGAGTTAAACATGTCGTCTTCCTGATGGGCAACAGGTAAGGCAGGTCATCTCTCATCACACAGACCAATGATGTGATTCAGAGAAAAAAAAAAAAAAAATAGAAATCTGCAATTTACCAAAATCTCCTCATCTGTAAAATGTGGTCATATTCAATATATTTACCATTGTAGTAAAAGCTTCACCCCTAGCCAGCTCAATACTAAGTAATGGATTCTCTAGGATGCTATACTAATGGGTTGTAAGGGGTAACCTCCATTAATGGATCCTCATGGGTTACACTTGACGATGGGTACATCCAGTAATTAGTCCTGCATGAGTGCCTCCATTAATGGATGGTTCTTCGGATGCAGTAACAAGATGTTTGTCAACACTACAAGATCACTTTGGTGATAAGACAACATCGTCTGGAACCTTGGCTTATCATTACAGTTCTATGTCAGGGTCTTAGAATTGATTATAGAACAAGGAAGAGGATCAGAGCAACACTGTTGGATTTAACATTTACTATTCATAAATCCATTCGTAGCACACACTGTGAGGAAGGTGCATGAAATGTACATTATCACATCCTTTTATCTGAGACTCGAACGAACATTTCAATTGGATGAGTTGGATGAAAGACGCGTGAGTGTAGCGGTCAGGTCATGAATGAAGAGTTGGCGTAGTGCTTGAGTGAGGATCTTATCTATTAAGCCATGCTCTCGTCTCCTCCTCAGTGATGAGGCCAGCCTTAAAGGCCTTCTCCACGAAGTCCTTGGTCGTCCTCCCCGCCACTCCTGAGTGACTGCGGGTCTCAGCTATGGGACAAAAGACAAACAAAATAAGTACATGTATGAATTTGTTAATCACAATATTCTATACCTATCATTCTTAGCACAATCATCCTCATCAATGGTATTCAAAATGTCTTATCATCGTCATCATCATCATCATCATCATAATAGTTACATTTTTTATCACTATCATAATCGTTATCAATCGCCTTCGTTCTTCAGGATTTACTAAGGTGCCTCTGTGGCAGAGGTGGTCCGTCTATAAGTCCCCTCCTGGCGGACCCCTCAATGTCTGTGGCAGAGGTGGTCCGTCTGTATGTCCCCTCCTGGCGGACCCCTCAATGTCTGTGGCTGAGGTGGTCCGTCTGTATGTCCCCGCCTGGCAGACCCACCACTGTCTGCGGCAGAGGTGGTCCGTCTGTATGTCCCCTCCTGGCGGACCCCTCAATGTTTGTGGCAGAGGTTGTCCGTCTGTATGTCCCCTCCTGGCAGACCCACCACTGTCTGCGGCAGAGGTGGTCCGTCTGTATGTGCCCGCCTGGCGGAGGTGATGACACAAGCTGCTCAGCCTCGTCTTGGACGTCGCTCATATGAACATCTACTGACAACCTGACGTGTCATCTGCCCTCCTGTGTCCCTCAAGAAGGTGATGGTGTGTGTGTGTGTGTGTGTGTGTGTGTGTGTGTGTGTGTGTGTGGGTCGTTGAACTTAACAATAGAATCTATGAAGCTGTCCCTACCTTCTCCCCTGATGTGTGTCCAGCCTGGGCACCACAACCTCCCCTTGTAGTACAGCTGCCACCTCTTGATCTTGGGTGTGACGCTGTAGCTGCAGTAGTGACCAAGGAGTTCCACCTCTCCCTGCTTCCATAGCCTGTCACAGAACAAAGTACTCTTCATCATCGCACACTTCAGTACAACAATATTCTCATCCAAATATTTCAACATGTATGATGGACTAGTATGAATTATAAACAAATCATCTGTTACTAACCCGACGATCTTCTCTGCAGCGGCAGCAGCCAGAGACTCCCACACCTGAGCCTCACACTGAGGGGCGTAGGGCGCCACCATCAGCACCACCACCACTAGACTCACTAACACGGTGTGTCTCATCTTAGGCTGCCCAGCTGGTAACGTCTCTCGGGATGGTAGTGTGAGGTGATGTTCCGCGTCGTGTGTCTCTGTCAACGGTCGCCACCGTTGTGTTGCCGGTCTCACCCACGCCAGGCCATATGAGGAACACCGCTGTCTAGCGTCGGTCACCAACACCTGAACTCCTCACACCCTTCTCGTCCACATAACCAGAGTCTTATACGTGTATCTATGGCTCCACGTGACAGGCTATGATTGATCTATGTGTTGACATGTCAAAGTTTCATCGGTGATGGTTTCTCAAATGTTAATATTATCTTTAGGGATGTCGGCAACAGACATCATCATACACCTTCCTCCATGCGTCACAAGGGGGGAATCCCACGGTTTGCCCGTGTCGCTTTTTTCCAACGTAGAAACCAACTCCTTCTGGTGATCTTAATCCCCAGCTCACCTCAGCTCACGTACACGTCACCGTGTGTTACTAAGTCGTCAGCTGCACCCGTCCTTCCTTCCTCTTAATCAATCATAGGACATAAAGCGAGGCAGACGACGCCAAGGTGGATGATCCAAAAGATGTCTACTTTGTTCCAGGCCATGTCATCAGGCAGGTGGAGAGGCTGTATACTCCAGGCAGGTCTATATGACCAGCAACTACGACATGCAAGGATGCGAGGTCTATACATGACAACGAAGTGGTCAGGTGGTAGATTATTGTGGAGAGGTTATGTGTGCTTTAATGATTCAAGAACACAATGATTACAAGACAGTGACTGATTAGATAACACAAGGAAGAAGATCCCATAATTTACGAGATAAGGACACAGAGACATAATGTCTAACATCTCATTCAGTGATGCGGAGGTTCATTCATGCAAGCTTCTTATTCTAATGTTGTTCTCGACTTCCCTACAGTTCGAGGTAGAATTATGACCAGACAGGTGCAATGAGAGTAGCAAGGTGCGACGTCTACCACAGTTCCAGATCAAAAGTAACCAAAATAAAGTTGTATTATGAATATCATTATCATTGTTGTTATCATTATTGTTATTATTATTATTATTGTTATATTATTGTTATCATTATCATTGTTATTATTATAATCATTTTATTACTACTATCATTATCATTATCATTAACCATTTTTATCATCATTTCGTATTACGTCGACGACTGAAGGCGTTGGTTACCTACCAAACTCCACATGAAGGACACCTCCTAAACGAAATGTGAGAAGAAAAAAGGAAGAATAATCTATATGTTTTTGAGCAAGTGGAAACATGCCTTTTTTAAGACTAAGAAGTGTAGGGTAAGAAACTGGAGAGGTGTAGGGCAAGAAACTGAGAAGTGTACGATAAGAAACTGGGGAGGTCTAAGGTAAGAAACTGGAGAGGTGTAGGGCAAGAAACTGAGAAGTGTACGGTAAGAAACTGGGGAGGTCTAAGGTAAGAAACTGGGAGGTGTAAGGTAAGAAACTGGGGAGATGTAAGGTAAGAAACTGGGGAGGTGTAGGGCAAGAAACTGAGAAGTGTACGGTAAGAAACTGGGGAGGTCTAAGGTAAGAAACTGGGAGGTGTAAGGTAAGAAACTAGGGAGGTGTAAGGTAAGAAACTAGGGAGGTGTAAGGTAAGAAACTTGGGAGGTCTAAGGTAAGAAACTGGGGAGGTGTAAGGTAAGAAACTGGGGAGGTGTAAGGTAAGAAACTAGGGAGGTGTAAGGTAAGAAACTGGGAGGTGTCAGGTAAGAAACTGGGAGGTGTAAGGTAAGAAACTGGGGAGGTGTAAGGTAAGAAACTAGGGAGGTGTAAGGTAAGAAACTAGGGAGGTGTAAGGTAAGAAACTAGGGAGGTGTAAGGTAAGAACCTGGGGAGGTGTAAGGGAAGAAACTAGGGAGGTGTAAGGTAAGAAACTGGGCAAGTGTAAGGTAAGAAACTGGGAGGTGTAAGGTAAGAAACTGGGAGGTGTAAGGTAAGAAACTGGGCAGGTGTAAGGTAAGAAACTGGGGAGGTGTAAGGTAAGAAACTGGGTAGGTGTAAGGTAAGAAACTAGGGAGGTGTAAGGTAAGAAACTGGGCAGGTGTAAGGTAAGAAACTGGGCAGGTGTAAGGTAAGAAACTGGGTAGGTGTAAGGTAAGAAACTAGGGAGGTGTAAGGTAAGAAACTGGGCAGGTGTAAGGTAAGAAACTGGGTAGGTGTAAGGGAAGAAACTAGGGAGGTGTAAGGTAAGAAACTGGGGAGGTGTAAGGTAAGAAACTGGGGAGGTGTAAGGTAAGAAACTGGGGAGGTCTAAGGTAAGAAGTGGACATCACAACGCCCCATCCTTGAGTTGTCAAGAGCCAGTCAGTGCTCAATATGACCTTCTTCCCCTCATATACCGTCTCATTACCGCTATAAGTAGCAGAGTTCATGTGTTATGGAGGAACGAACCCTCTGTGCTGGACGTGTGCCTCGCCTCTCTATGACTCATCCCGGACTTACACTTTAATCTGGACTCATATATTGAAAATCAGTGACTGACTCTCAGTGACAGTCACCTTAGCCCATACCTCCTGAATAATGCGGTATGTTACGACAATGGGACATTAGGAGAAGGTCATAACAACACCAGTGAACGCTAATGAAGCAGATCATCTTCGCTTCGCAATGAAACGGCCGAAGCGCCGACCTGGACGCCATCACAACCGTTATTACAGTAAACACAACTGAAATGGTTATACGCTCAGGTGGTTCATGACTGTTGTCCTCTTGGTCCTTGGCGTACCACACATTGCGTAACATCCGTAACATCCGTAACATCCGCCGTCACATCACGTACACAAGCCACACGGACAGATGATCCGCACGACACAATACTGCTTCATACTGTGATCACAACGACACAGTGTCTCACACAGTTTTCGGACGTGAACACCAACACCTGACGCACCTTCTGTGGTGCTAGGAGGAGCGAAATGCTCCCAGAAAAGGTCGAGAATGTTAGCCAGACACAACAGAAGCCTAAGCAAAAAAGCTTCAGCACCTACAGTGCCACCTTCAGGAATATATCAGTACTCAGTAGCCATAAACATCAACATATACATGACACCTCCCGTCCCCACGCGCGCCACCGGATGTTTCTTCACCTTCCTCAGCGTGGCACACAAACGTTCTCAGCTGAACCGATCCTAAGAAAGCCATCAGGACGTGTCCACCGAAGCGCGGGGCAATCACCTGGCGACCAAGACTACAACAGCATTACCAGCTTCATGAGACAACGCTTTGGACACTGACGTACACCAGGATGGTACACAAACTCGTCTATGTAGTGTGTGAGGCTGACCATCTGACACTAGGCCTCACACCTGGCCACACCTACAGAGAGAGGGTCAGCCACACGACTGAATCAAACAAGGAAAATATTTTCACAAGGGAAATTCCATGACGTCACACGTACAGGTTATACCAGTTAGCGGCGCGTCACGCACAGCGCAAGCGCGCTACTCCTGCTGCACGAAAGCGGCCATTCTGAACCTCACCTCCCACAACCTGTGCTTCCTCTGCAGCAGATAGAACATATCACTGTCTACTAGTCAGACCTACCTGAGGCTTACTGTCTATTAGCCAGTCTACCTGAGGCTACCACACACAAATTAGATTAGATTATTTATTGACCACAGAATCACATGTCACAAATTTCTAAAAAATACCGAAACCAAGAAGTAAACCATCATCACCATAACGTAAAACGTTAATTATGGTCCAAATGAAAAATACTTATTATATAATGACTTAAACATAAGACACCCAGTACAATACATAAGAGAAACATAGTAGCTGGCATATTCTAACACAATTAGTCATATAGGTTCAAAATTTCATGAATAGCATGACATACAGTTTTATGATCTATCCTATTTACAAAGAAGTCTTGCATGGTAGTAATACCGAACTGCTGTCTTAGCTGGATAGACATTGCTCACTGTTCTATGACATGTTTCTCAGTTTGAATATTTCCACACATACAAAGCCGCTCCTCCAATGGTAACCTGCCCCTCCTCCCTCGCCTGTTCCAACGCCCTTCCTCCACAGCGAGGGAGTGAGCGCTTAAACGCAACTTAGACCATGACATTCGCTCTGTCTCTCTTACATCTGTCTTCAGTTTATATATGTCATGTGTTACAAGACTTGGATTTAGGGAACAATAAAGTTGAGTTCTGTTTGATGATGAGTTGAACGATTTTTGTTTCAAATCCATCAGAGAACACGCACACACACACACACACACACACACACACATTTCGCGGAGCCTCGCCCCGTGACTGGTCTTGTCCTGTGGACATAATAAACACCACACTCATGGGCACTTATCTACCCTTCCCCCACATCCCCGCTCACCCCTCCGCCCATACACACACACACACACACACACACACAGGTAGACGCAACCCATCCTGGAACATACCTCAGTTTATGTACCTCGACACTGAAGGAGCTATACAGAACTGCTGGAGAGGGAACAGAGGAACGGAGCAAGAGTGGTACCGGACCAGAGTGGAATGAGGCACGGCGATGTGAGGGAAGACGTCGACGTGCCCACCCTAGGAAAGATGTTAATGAGGAGAAACAATATAAATGTGTGTATCATCTTAAGAGGCCATGATGAAGTTAGAATTAGAAGTACCTTGAGGTTAAAAGAGATTCAAGAACAGAGGAGCACAACACAAAGTTGTACAGAGGAGCGGGAGGATTCGTTCCCGTCAGCAAGATACATAGACACGCGGAACGAACCACGAGATGATACAATATTATTCGGAGACCAAGATGCCTGAGTGAGGAAAATGTAAGAGTAAAGGTCGGGGTCTGACGAACGTAGAGGTGTCTACCAGTGTACATAGATTGGTCATAAGACACAGACACACACACAGACACACACACACACACACACACACACACACACACAGTGTTACTACAGTAGTTGTTGGGACATCAGATGGGTTGGAGCAAAGGAGGGAAGCCAAGGGTAACTATTTCCCGTCCTCAGGACTCAGGACTCCAAACTTAGGAAGCTGGGTCAGCTGAGGTCACAGCTAGGTCAAGCGTAGTCTGACCCAGATCATGTGGAGGAACAACCGACCCCAACTACCAATCCTGATGGCCTTCGAGTCACTACACCTCTTACAGGATCGACGGCCGATGACCTCCGACGTCATCTCACAAGGCGGGCGAACGTGTAGTTCGAAAACATTGAAAGACTCGACACAGCTCGTGCTGACGCGGTGCAGGAGCTCGACTATTAGTGACGACTGAAACCTCTGATCCTGTACTGTCTGAACTCAGACGGGGAGGAATGTCATCTTTTACTGTTGAGAAATGCTGAGAGACATAGTCCCAGCTGGACCTACACTGGAATATAATTTACAGTTAGCACGATCAGCATGGAAGACACTAGAAGATATTACCCTAAAGCCAAGACGTGCAACATGCACAGAAAATATATCTTTAACATCCAGGAGCAGGAGGAGCAGTGAGGGTTGCACGACGGGGACATATACCAACGTTCTTAAAAAGCATTTGCACGTTTCTCAGCCAGCAGGTCGAGGCATCCAACAGCCTTGTGGATCACCGTTAGGCCGTACCACCTCAGACTCACCCAGAGCTATTGGGCAGACAACCTTCGTAAAAGTACGACACGTAGTACACACAGGGGTGCCGCGTGAGGACCTGACCCACCGGATGTCTCTCACGTCACAGATCCCGCCACTTATCCCTGATCACGTAGCTGGGTGGTTGGCAGGGAAGGAAAAAGAGGTGGACAAGAACCATTACATTACGTCATAAACAGATTCTGTAACAGTTTATGTCATGAGTATCCGTCCACTGGGGTAGGACAATGACCCTTTATGAGCTCTGTAATCCTCCGGCCACAAGGCTAAGAGGAGGAGCCCTCCAGTGCGCTGCAACCTCGTCGCCAGCAGCAGCGTGGATCAGTCTGCGGAGACAAGGGAAGATAAAGTGAAGAAGCTGAGGACAGGTGCAGAACGTGGAGGCGTGTGGGGAAGGCTCACTGGAGCTAGTGTAAGTGGTTTGCTGTGTATGGAGTTAAGGTGTCTAAAGACTCTCTCTCTCTCTCTCTCTCTCTCTCTCTCTCTCTCTCTCTCTCTCTCTCTCTCTCTCTCTCTCTCTCTCTCTCTCTCTCACTCAACTCGTCTCCAGGGAGAACGGGAGGGTGGCAGAGACATTAAGGTCGACTGAACTGGGGAGGAGAGGGTGGCCTTGAGTGAGGAGGGGCGGCTCTGGGGTGGAGAGGGTGGCCTTGAGTGAGGGGTGACGGCGTGGGTGAGGGGTGGCTAATTGTATGATGGATGGAGGGAAGGGGTCTGGCAGGGTGGACGGGGGGAGGGGGGGCCACCTGCTCCTTGGCTAGTGTTTGTCTGTCTGGCCTTGGGAGAGGAGTCACTAGGGTGGAGATCGGGAACCACGTCCTAACGAAACGTGTTACCCCAAGCTAGAGTTGACCTCCCACCCCC
Organism: Panulirus ornatus; assembly: GCF_036320965.1. Lineage (NCBI taxonomy): Eukaryota > Metazoa > Arthropoda > Malacostraca > Decapoda > Palinuridae > Panulirus > Panulirus ornatus. The sequence goes on along the minus strand of NC_092246.1, from coordinate 22,423,341 downwards.
ACACACACACACACATTGTCTGCCTCATGTGAATCATCATACCTCAGTGTTGTGTGAATCATGACATTTCTGCCTCATGTGAATCATCATACCTCGGTGTTGTGTGAATCATCACATTGTCTGCCTCATGTGAATCATCATAACTCAGTGTTGTGTGAATCATGACATTTCTGCCTCATGTGAATCATCATACCTCAGTGTTGTGTGAATCATGACATTTCTGCCTCATGTGAATCATCATACCTCAGTGTTGTGTGAATCATGACATTTCTGCCTCATGTGAATCATCATACCTCAGTGTTGTGTGAATCATCACATTGTCTGTCTCATGTGAATCATCATACCTCAGTGTTGTGTGAATCCTCACATTTCTGCCTCATGTGAATCATCATACCTCAGTGTTGTGTGAATCATCACATTGTCTGCCTCATGTGAATCATCATACCTCAGTGTTGTGTGAATCATGACATTTCTGCCTCATGTGAATCATCATACCTCGGTGTTGTGTGAATCCTCACATTTCTGCCTCATGTGAATCATTATACCTCAGTGTTGTGTGAATCATGACACTGTCTGCCTCATGTGAATCATCATACCTCAGTGTTGTGTGAATCATGACATTTCTGCCTCATGTGAATCATCATACCTCGGTGTTGTGTGAATCATCACATTGTCTGCCTCATGTGAATCATCATAACTCAGTGTTGTGTGAATCATGACATTTCTGCCTCATGTGAATCATCATACCTCAGTGTTGTGTGAATCATGACATTTCTGCCTCATGTGAATCATCATACCTCAGTGTTGTGTGAATCATGACATTTCTGCCTCATGTGAATCATCATACCTCAGTGTTGTGTGAATCATCACATTGTCTGCCTCATGTGAATCATCATACCTCAGTGTTGTGTGAATCATGACATTTCTGCCTCATGTGAATCATCATACCTCAGTGTTGTGTGAATCATCACATTGTCTGCCTCATGTGAATCATCATACCTCAGTGTTGTGTGAATCCTCACATTTCTGCCTCATGTGAATCATCATACCTCAGTGTTGTGTGAATCCTCACATTTCTGCCTCATGTGAATCATCATACCTCAGTGTTGTGTGAATCCTCACATTGTCTGCCTCATGTGAATCATCATACCTCAGTGTTGTGTGAATCCTCACATTTCTGCCTCATGTGAATCATCATACCTCAGTGTTGTGTGAATCCTCACATTTCTGCCTCATGTGAATCATCATACCTCAGTGTTGTGTGAATCATGACATTTCTGCCTCATGTGAATCATCATACCTCAGTGTTGTGTGAATCCTCACATTTCTGCCTCATGTGAATCATCATACCTCAGTGTTGTGTGAATCCTCACATTTCTGCCTCATGTGAATCATCATACCTCAGTGTTGTGTGAATCCTCACATTTCTGCCTCATGTGAATCATCATACCTCAGTGTTGTGTGAATCCTCACATTTCTGCCTCATGTGAATCATCATACCTCAGTGTTGTGTGAATCATGACATTTCTGCCTCATGTGAATCATCATACCTCAGTGTTGTGTGAATCATGACATTTCTGCCTCATGTGAATCATCATACCTCAGTGTTGTGTGAATCATCACATTTCTGCCTCATGTGAATCATCATACCTCAGTGTTGTGTGAATCATGACATTTCTGCCTCATGTGAATCATCATACCTCGGTGTTGTGTGAATCCTCACAACAACAATGTTGCTTGAATCATCATATCTTCAGAACTTAATACCATAAACATATGTACGTATGTTCCTTAGATTACTGTACATCTGCCACGTACACACGGAGCAAAGTAGCGTTCCTTAACATCACATACTTTTCTCCAATCAATCCCCCCCTTTATGAACAGGGTCCTACTTATATAAGTGTTTCTTATAACACTTATCATTGATGAAGTACACTTAATACCATATGTTAGAGAAGAGGTTTGCGTCACGAGGGTCATCTCTACCAAAATAAGACTCATACACAGTAATGCTTCCCTACACAACGATAATCACACACACACACACACACACACACACGGGCGACCTTCGTCCCAGATGAAGGCCAGCGTCGCAGCTGTGGTCTTCCTCGCCTCCCGGTTAGGAGTGAGGACGGGCTGAGGGCAGGAGCAGGACTGCACTCAACCGGTCGTCTTCCACGAACTGTGCCTCGCGGCTTTACCCTCGCTGGGTGCTGGGCGGGGAAGACCAGGGGTCAGGGATTACCAGCGGGTGAGGTAAGGAGAGGGGAGTCCCAACCACTGCACGAAGCATCAGTGCAGATAGTAAAAATGCGTTCCTGATCTTTACATATGTTATACAGAAACCTGTTATCATTCACACATTATATATATATATATATATATATATATATATATATATATATATATATATATATATATATATATATATATATATATATATATATATATATATATATATATATATATATATAATTGCTAATTCATCAGTTTCTTGTTGATGTTCTCAACTTGTCTAATGAGTCTCTGACACAGCTCAGGCACATTACCAGTTAGCTGGTCAAAGATCATAGCAGGGTAGCGCCAACTCAAGTAGAAACACAACACAAAAAAACGCAACATAACACAACACAAAACAGAACAGCACAGCACAACACAACACAACACAACTTTACGTGACTCGTGTCACATTCCCTGAGACCGTAGACTGTTCCGGCCTCTCTAACTGCCACTCCATCGTTACCACTTCTGATATTTCCAACATCCTAACGACTCTCCTCAGCTTGATTCTTTCAATCACTTAGAGTCGCAGTTCCGCGCTTCTCAGTGAGGCTTTAGCAACGCGAGGTCCAGTGGTGATCTTCCCTCCCCCCGCGAGACTCACCTCTGCTCGTCCACCTTCCTTCATCAGGGAGGATCTTCGTGTGTCTTTCGTCATGGTCATCCACATTGTGGCGCAGGTTTGGCGCGGTATGACGCAAGTTTGGCGGGCTACGGCACAAGCTTGGCGGGGTATGGCGCAAATTGTGTGCTTTCTAGCCATCCTTTCTTCGACTTTTCTCATTCTTCTTATTTCATCAGTAGGTAACGTCCCTCTGGGTCAGTCCATTGCCGTAGTGGACGGAGCGACACCCCCTCCTGTGCTATCAACAGTGGTGTTCCTCGGGGCTGTGTCCTACTACCTATTCTCTTTTACTTCTCTCCACTAGCGACCTTCCCTCCTCAGCATCTAACCCTCTTCACTCTTACTGGTTAAATCCAGTAGAAATGAAACGCACTTTCCACCTCTATTTCTCCTTTCGGTAAGAGTCATTATTCCCCTCTGTTTAGCTACAATACCCGCCATGCATCCCTGCAATAACATCAATATACAGCCCACAAGCACCCCCTCCTCTGCTGCCTGGGAACCCCATGCAATCCACACCACAAGTCTTCTCCAGGCTTGGGGCTGCTCTATGTGCGTCACACTTACTCTCTCGTGCGCAGCTAATTCATATTTACAAAGGTTTACTTCATCTTTGAACTGAGTATTGCTCGAATATCTAACTTTCCCATTAAGCGAGAGTGAGTCAAAAAAAAAGAAAAAACTTCTGTCTTATTATTATTCCAGGCATCACTTGCCTCCAACCATCTCTTTCCGTCCTTCGTGATAATGTTCTCCTCTGCTTGTCCTCTTCTGCCTTCCTGGTGCTGTCTGCATGTGTCCCTACCACGAGTTGTGTTTTGTGTCGCAAGAAAGCGACTTCATTGTGCACCAAGGCCCTTCCCTCCCGCGTGTGGCAGGACTTTCCCATAGTTTATGTGGAGAGTTTGGTCAACACGAGGATGCAGCGTTACTCCCTTAAAGAATCAGGTCTATGACCACAACGTACAACCTTCTTCTTGTTCCTTGCGGTTCAAGCAGTGCCTTACTGTTGTGAAGTCAGCTTAAGCTTCTTCTGTCCTCTTATAACTCAGAATCAATTCCTCAGTGATACGATTGCACGTAACCTAACTCACCACCATATGATGACAGAAGCAAAAGTGTGTTAATACAATACAAAAATAACTACCATTCATTATCTATTGCGTCCAAAGTCTTGTGTGTTTTATGCAAAGACAATGAATGCTTTTAATTCACCGTCTAAACCAACACAACATGTGACTATATTTTCAACACCAAATTTGATTACTGAATCAGAACTCGTCAGTATTTCGCACGCTGATAACTGTTCCTTTATCTCATACTGTCGCCTGAATAACCTTCGCTAGGATCATACAGTCAGTCTGCGTTTAGTAATACTGACAATGAGTGTATGATCATCGTGTTCGTTAATCATCATTGCATAGATAACTTCACCACAATAACCTATGACATATTTCTGCACCTGACCACATTGGTTGTCATGTATAGACCTGGTGCACTTACATTTCGTGGTGGCTGACGTGGTAGACCTGGAGTGCACAGCATCTCTACCTGCCTTATGACATGTTAGCTTCCTTGGCGTCGTCTGCCCTGCTGGTAACGGTTTATATCCTCGAACTGATAAAGAAGAAAGAAGGACCCGGTGCAGCTGACGACTTAGCAACACACGGTGACGTGTACGTGAGCTGGGGTGATCTGGGGATTAAGATCACCAGAAGGAATTGGTTTCTACGTTGGAAAAAAACACCCTCGGGCAAGCCGTGGGATTCCCCTTAGTGACGCATACAAGAGGGAGTCTGTTGCCGACATCCCTATAGATGAAATTAACATTTAAGAAACCATCACTAATGAAACTTTATCGTGTCAACACATAGATCAATCATAGCCTGTCACGTGGAGCCATAGATACACGTATAGGAATCTGGTTATGTGGACGAGAAGGGTGTGAGGAGTTCAGGTGTTGGTGACCTCCGACAACAGCCAGTGGCGTTCCTCATATGCCCCGGAGCGATGAGGCTGGCATCACAACGGTGGCGACCGTCGAGGGGAAGACAAGACCTCACACTACCATCCCGAGAGACGTTACCAGCTGGGCAGCCTAAGATGAGACACACCGTGTTAGTGAGTCTAGTGGTGGTGGTGCTGATGGTGGCGCCCTACGCCCCTCAGTGTGAGGCTCAGGGGTGGGAAGCTCTGGTCGGAGCCGTCGCTCAAAAACTTATTGAGTTAGTAATAGATGGTTTGCTTTATACTCATACTGTCCCATCATACCTGTAATGAATCTGGATGAGAATATTGTTGTACTGAAGTGTGCGATGATGAAGAGTACTTTGTTCTGTGGCAGGTTATGGCATCACGGAGAGGTGGAACTCCTTGGTCACTACTGCAGCTACAGCGTCCAACCTAAGTTCAGGAAGTGGCAGCTGTACTACAAGGGGAGGATGTGGTGCCCAGGCTGGACACAAATCAGGGGAGAAGGTAGGGACAGCTTCATAGATTCTATTGTTACGTTCAACGACACACACACACACACACACACACACACACACACACACACACACACACACACACACACACACCATCACCTTCTTGAGGGACACAGGAGGGCAGATGACACGTCAGGTTGTCAGTAGATGTTCATATGAGCGACGTCCAAGACGAGGCTGAGCAGCTTGTGTCATTACCTCCGCCAGGCGGGCACATACAGACGGACCACCTCTGCCACAAACATTGAGGGGTCTGCCAGGAGGGGACATACAGACGGACCACCTCTGCCACAAACATTGAGGGGTCTGCCAGGAGGGGACATACAGACGGACCACCTCTGCCACAAACATTGAGGGGTCTGCCAGGAGGGGACATACAGACGGACCACCTCTGCCACAAACATTGAGGGGTCCGCCAGGCGGGGACATACAGACGGACCACCTCTGCCACAAACATTGAGGGGTCTGCCAGGAGGGGACATGCAGACGGACCACCTCTGCCACAAACATTGAGGGGTCTGCCAGGAGGAGACATACAGACGGACCACCTCTGCCACAAACATTGAGGGGTCCGCCAGGCGGGGACATACAGACGGACCACCTCTGCCACAAACATTGAGGGGTCCGCCAGGAGGGGACATACAGACAGTCCACCTCAGTCACAGACATTGAGGGGTCCGCCAGGAGGGGACATACAGACGGACCACCTCAGCCACAGACATTGAGGGGTCCGCCAGGAGGGGACATACAGACAGACCACCTCTGACAAAGAGAATAAAGAAAGCAAAATATTTGATGCTGTAATTTGACGTTTTGATATTATGATGTGTTTGTTTTGGTCAGATTATTTTGAAAAAAAAATCTTTTCATTTGCATGAAAAAATTCATTTATATAAATTTGCTAAAGTGAACAAGGGTTACACTGATATTTTCTTTACGATTATGCCTTTACGATAGTCTTTCAATATATATATATATATATATATATATATATATATATATATATATATATATATATATATATATATATATATATATATATATATATATATATCCTGAATCTTTATACTGTTCTCTTGATGTTCTTTGTCAGTGGTAAAACTCTCTCATAAGCTACCCAGTTATTTTAAGCTTAGATTCTTTTAGTAATTATATGTGGTTGTTGTCCTACAGCCTTGACCCGCAGCCGATCAGGAGTGGCAGGGAAGACGGCTAGGGACTTCGTGGAGAAGGCTTTTAGGGCTGGCCTCATCACTGAGGAGGAGACGAGAGCGTGGCTTAATAACTAAGGGCCTTCAGACACACACACACACACACACACACACACACACACCACACACATTCTATCCAACTCATCCAATTGAAATTTTTGTTAATGTCTTCAGTTAAATGGATGTGATAATGTAATTCATATGTACCTTCCCTATGACGTGTATGTACCTTGCCTATGACTTGAAGGGATTAATAAACAGTAAATGCCATGTCCTACAGTATTGCTTTGATCCTCTTCCTTGTTACCAAACCTCCTCAAAGACCCTGACATAGGGGTGTAAACACATATGATCACCCTAGATGACCTAATGTGGTGCCTGTTTCCTGGATATGAAGACATCTAACCCTCCCGTCATCATCAGCCCTTGATGGAGTGAGTGAAATGGGGACCAAGATTGGAGATCCAGCGTTGGTCAATCATTGTGCATGATAGAAATCATGCACAACCCCTCGAGCATGAGGCACGGACTTGGTGGTCGACGGTACGGGCCATGAGCACGGCGGCGGTACGACCCCTCGTTAAGCTGGATGGTCTGACCTTCTGCCAAGAGTCTTATAGGACCAGATGCAAGGTCAGGCCCTCGTTCCCCAGAGTCGTGTACCAATGGTGCTCAGAGGTCGTACGGTCGTTCTTAAAGATCGTGTCGTCGTGCTCAAGGGTCGTGTCGTCGTGGACGACCACAACATAACACTTTCCTCCACCGCCGCTCCAACACACACCTCACATACACTCTCACCAGTGTCCCCCTCCACTCACTCCTTCATCCACTGGTATGTTCATAATCCTTTGTACAATAATCATGGCAACAAACATGTTTTGGATAAAAATGTTCAGAATCTCGACACGGAGGATAAGAAACAAGATTAGACATAATACATAACACATATATTCATAAGTCTAGTGTTTGGCAGTCTAGGACACAGCTATTGGCAATACGTACTGTCGGCACAAAATGATGTATAACTATTGTTACACAAAAGCACTTTTACCTAAATGTCATCTATTTCGCATAAAATAAAATATCTACTTCTTTTCACACCAGGAGAGTCATGCTCGTATTGTATATTCGTACACTACAGTCTCTCATACAACACTACGTTCCATAAAGCTTGTACTACATCATCACCTAACTGTTGGCGTCTTGCACCTGATCAGCTGTTGGCGCGTGTTTACTTCATCAGCTGATACCATGGAACAGCTGAAGGTGTTTATCTTTAGTTTGTTCAGCTGATCACGCATTAAGATCACGACGTGTGTTGATGGTGGGTTTTGTTGCTCTATCACGTCCATAATACAGCAATATTAATACATACATATTTCTAGTAGACAAAAATGTACAACCAAGAATCTACACCGGTGGTGTGTCCGTGTGTTAATGCGTGTGTTTATGATGGGTGCACATCACTTACCTACCTACTGTAGCTCTCGAGTCTATTTATGAGACGTGTGAAGATGTCTATCAGAGATTATCTCGCTGATGAGAGAGCTCGGGTACATAATCGATCTCCTGGAAGCCGCAACTATCCAGAGAACAGGCCTTCAATGTCTGAATTAGCGAAGAGCTTCCAGTTATTCCATAGTGGGTGAAAGACACAGTGGTTGGCACCCTCCGTCCACAAGCAGTCCAGTCGGGTGAAGCCCCAGCAGACCTTCAAGGTCATGAGAATCAGTAGAATGCCTCCAGGAACTCCATGAGAGGGTGGTAGACGTAATGGTTCGCGTTCTCTGCCCACAGGAAGTCCAGATGATTGAAGTCTCGCAGTTGGACTCGGTGGTTCAGCGCCACCCAGGCCAGCTCCGACGCCGTCTGCCTCACGTCCTGCAACAGGGGCCTCATCGTCAGGACCAGAGAACCCATGGCAATTCCTGAGTAACTCACAGGGTGACTGAGGGTCACCTCACAGGGAACTCGAGGTTATCATACAGGGGACCTCACTTGTCACTAGACCCAGTAGGAACCTGTTCGTGCAGGTGACACTGACGTAAATAAAGACGACTAGTTTCCAGTAGGTTTAGGTCAGGTTACTGCCTTGGGTAGAAAGGGGACTGAGAAATATGGCAGCTGACAGGCTACAGTGTAACGTAATACAGAGAAATATCCAGCCCTAAAGACTATTTGACTGAAATGAAGTTACCATTAGAAAAAATGAAATATCTTACACTATTCGTCAGTATTTTGCCATGAATCATTTAAAGGATCAGAACTCTTCATTGATAGAATCTATCATTTTCTACAATGTTCTGAAACCACAAAACGTGTGTGTGGCTCTCGAGTTCATCTTGATTTTGGTATTTTTAAGGGAGAGGTAAGAGGTCAAGTGGTGTGGCGTTAGTGGACACACTTGACATATGCTAAACCTAGACCTGAGGAGACGACGAGCGAGCAGCCCTGGTCCCTACCTGGGATGTGGACGAGCGTGCAGCCCTGGTCCCTACCTGGGATGTGGACGAGCGTGCAGCCCTGGTCCCTACCTGGGATGTGGACGAGCGTGCAGCCCTGGTCCCTACCTGGGATGTGGACGAGCGTGCAGCCCTGGTCCCTACCTGGGATGTGGACGAGCGTGCAGCCCTGGTCCCTACCTGGGATGTGGACGAGCGTGCAGCCCTGGTCCCTACCTGGGATGTGGACGAGCGTGCAGCCCTGATCCCTACCTGGGATGTGGACGAGCGAGCAGCCCTGATCCCTACCTGGGATGTGGACGAGCGTGCAGCCCTGGTCCCTACCTGGGATGTGGACGAGCGTGCAGTCCTGATCCCTACCTGGGATGTGGACGAGCGTGCAGCCCTGGTCCCTACCTGGGATGTGGACGAGCGTGCAGCCCTGGTCCCTACCTGGGATGTGGACGAGCGTGCAGCCCTGATCCCTACCTGGGATGTGGACGAGCGTGCAGACCTGGTCCCTACCTGGGATGTGGACGAGCGAGCAGCCCTGGTCCCTACCTGGGATGTGTACGAGCGTGCAGACCTGGTCCCTACCTGGGATGTGGACGAGCGTGCAGACCTGGTCCCTACCTGGGATGTGGACGAGCGTGCAGTCCTGATCCCTACCTGGGATGTGGACGAGCGTACAGCCCTGATCCCTACCTGGGATGTGGACGAGCGTGCAGCCCTGGTCCCTACCTGGGATGTGGACGAGCGTGCAGCCCTGATCCCTACCTGGGATGGACGATCCAGTCGTTCTCGGACCAGAAGAGGCCGACGGGGACGGTAACGCTGCTGAGGGAGAAGGCAGGCGGGGAGCTCCTCCCGTACTCGACCAGGTTCCTCTCCTCGCCGTAGTCGAAGGCCTGGAACTTGTCTGCAGCAGCAGCGCCGTGGTTGGTGGGTGGCCGGGGTGAGAGAGGCGTTAGACGTGGTTAGTTACAGACATTCATTTGTGTGTAGTCTACAGGAGAGTGATGTAGAGGAGGTGGGTGTTGGGAGAGAGTGGGAGAGCGAAAGTCCGTTGGACGTGTTAGTAATGGACATGAGTAGTGTAGTATGGTTGTTGGCCACGGATTGATGGTTTAGCATGGTAGATATTGTGGTTGGTTAGTTAGGGTTGTGGTAGGTGTCGTGGGTTGTCGAAGGTGTCGTGGGTTGTGGAAGGTGTCGTGGGTTGTGGTAGGTGTCGTGGGTTGTGGTAGATGTCGTGGGTTATGGTAGGTGTCGTGGGTTATGGTAGGTGTCGTGGGTTGTGGAAGGTGTCGTGGGTTGTGGTAGGTGTCGTGGGTTGTGGTAGGTATCGTGGGTTGTAGTAGGTGTCGTGAGTTGTGGTAGTCTGTGGTTGGCGTGTGAGTGTGGCGCTGGAGTCTCTCTGTGAGTTAGCCCACCCTGACGTCTTCAGTCCGGCCGGACTGGGCGAGTCCACCAACGCCCTGATGGAACAGATTCTTCATGAGTTGCGATAGATATCCAAACATGGTCGCCTCTTCCCTACATCCCTCCGTCTCACCGCAATGGACATGATAAGGTTACACTAACACACTGGACGTCTCGCTGACATGACAAGTGGTGTGCTTCCTGTACACAACAAGTTCGAATCCTTGGACAATGGGTAACCCATGTGCTGTGTTCTTAGCTCCGTATTGATCGTAGTAATGAGTTATTGTTATTCACAATCAAGTAAACCATTACTGGGCATCTGTTTCCGATTTGTTAATAATGCTCGCCATGTTATGACCCTTCTCTGTAAAGTGATATATAGACATTTTGTTTTTCTTGTTTAAGGTTTGGGCAACATCCTGGCTACTTTACTGAGTTTAGATGATTTATATTCATTGATTTTCAAAGATAAATGATAGAGTAGTTCGAATCAGTAAATAAACCAGAGATTCCCGTCCTTACATCTCAAAACGCCGAACAAAAATCCACCAAACTTCTAACCTTCAAATCTGTAGTTACGTAGACGATTCTATGCAAAGTCGTTGCTTTTCTGTACATCTAAATGTGACACTGATCTCAAAACGAACAGACTGAACCTCAGCTGTAAAGGCACTGTAAGTAGCATCATCACAACCTTTGACCCGACCTGACCCTTTAAGGTCAAGTCAAAGATCACACCATCATCCTGAAGGGTCGTAGGGTCGTGCTGAAAGGTCACATCCAGAGACCCTTTGCTGCCGGGGGTCGAGAAACATTTGCCTTACACCAGTGCAATGTAACACTGAGATCAACAACATGAAAGACGCTTCGAACTATCATAGAAAGAAGGGAAACATTTGCTGTGTTTGGAGGTATGATATACCTATGTTGTGCCTAATGTCACCAGAAAAATATGTCGACCAACACATCTGATAGATGGAACTGTGAGCTGCAAAATGATAGGACGAACAAGAACTCTGCTATATAAAACTGTACGAAAAAGTAATGAGAGAGGTTACTTACGAGATGCGTGGAGCTGCATGAGGTGTGTGAAGACTCGAAGGCCTGTGCCTGCTGGGGTGTGGGCCACGATCACTGGCAGGTACTCCTGTGGAGCCAAGGTCGTGGAGGTGATTATTCTGATATTACGTCATCGTTACTACCATTGTATAGATCATGAGACTTAAACATGTCTCCATAAACCACCTTGCTGTCTGGAAAATGTTGCCTTTTTCATCTCTAAACTAGGTTTTTAATCAATTATGATCAAACAGGCAGGTTTAATGACAATAAGCCCAAACTTATACTAAGGAAATATTTTTCTTACTCTATACGTTTAGTTTTTCCATTTAGTAGCCAATTATCAGAATTAATGATGGCAATGAATAATATTCATTCCCGTGCAGCTGGGAGCTGCCGTTGATTTAATTTCATACTAAGATATGTATCAGCGGGAATGGCATTTGTTTTCTCGAGGTAATGAAGCAAATATTGCCCCCAACGTCCAGCAGGGCGAAGCAAACACGTAGCATTTTCCCGGTGTTGAAAATTGACTAAAATCTCGGCTACTGGTGAAAGTGAGGCGAGGGTTACGTAGATATGCTGGTGACAAGTGTTACATGTACTCTTACGAAAAATTACACCACAATTTTCCTGAGCTACATGGCCCATTACTCACAGTCGTCTTTATATTCGTGTTTGGGGTACCGTTGCAATCAAGGGTTGTGTAAATGTCGTGTAGCGCGCTATGCTAGGTGGATGGGTACGTTGTGTTAAATGTGGGCAGGGAGCTCTCATCAATAATCTTTAAACCGTGTTTGCAAAGTGTAAGGGGTTCATTGATTCATGTTTTTTCATATCCAATTTATTTTTGTACCGTTCCTAAACTGTATATTTGCATTCATTTACATGGATCTTGATAGCATATTTGACTATTTGACTAGTGAACTGTACATTTTTCATTATATTTTGACGTTTCAGCAACAAATTCAATGTTACAAATATTTCTATTGAAGCTATTGCTAGATATTTTCGTTTTCTATCATTTCAGTATAAGTATTATAGAAAACAAAAAATATGGCTAACTAAATTATTATTGTTTTCTATTTTTTTTTTTCTGATTATTAACATGAACTATAAATACAGTCCTCCACTGTTTTGTGATCTGAAAAGAAATGCTGAAAGTGTCTGATATACAAGTTAGAGTAGAATGGAGATTATTGTTACAGAAAAAGAATTACTGCTCCAGGTAACGTGGTATAAATGAAAAAGTTGTGGGAACAGAGTAAAACGAGCACATTTAACTGAGCTACTAAGCTTGTTTTGCATTAGTTCTGTGAATGATCACACCATGAATACAGTCCTTTTTTAAGACATATTATCTTAGTAAAAGATACTTGATAATTAGAACGGTTACTAAACCGTTACTTGAAGATTACATCCTTCGCATGCAGTAAATTGTATCTGTATACAGCATTATGACAGACCTTCCTACCTTTCTGAGATTAAGCAAAGAATACAAGATATATTGCTACACCAACACTACAGAGATATGCGATGAAAACGAAAGAATTGCCGTGAACAAAGGTGATACACAACCCACCTTAATCTTAAAAGCTAAGTTATCGCCAACTTAGATACAGTTTATTCTTCATTTATTTGTCCTCTGTAGACTAGTTCTTGTCGTCTATAGATCTGTCTTTAAGCCCACGTAAAGTTGAAGTTAATATCCATAACTGATAGGATTGTCTGAAGTCAACGAGTTTTTAATTATAGTGTGTTTAGAACGGAAAAATTGCACTCAGTGACGACTGTCATCTGTGACCAGACCATTCGTTATAGATGGATAGAAATAGATGTATAGCCTCCAGATGTCCAGTGACACCCTCGTAACGTGAATGATCAGTTTGACTCGTTATACGTTAAGAGTGTCCAATGGTCATCACGGAGGGCAGATAATACTCTAATCACTTTGACTGTGGTACAATAGTTAGGCCATAGCCTCTGTACTTACCTCATGACATGTGTGTCTCCAACAGCCACAGACGCAACCAACGCTTGACCCCTGGCCAAGGTCAGGGAGGCTGTACCGCTTGACCCCTGGCCGAGGTCAGGGAGGCTGTACCGCTTGACCCCTGGCCGAGGTCAGGGAGGCTGTACCGCTTGACCCCTGGCCGAGGTCAGGGAGGCTGTACCGCTTGACCCCTGGCCGAGGTCAGGGAGGCTATAACCCCGACCAGAAGGGTGATGGAAGGAGATACTCACCCTGTCAATGTAGTTAGCATTTGGTCCGGCGATGATGAAGTGGATGAAGATACACAAAGCGTTGAAGATGGACTTGGGTCCACACAACGTTGACATTTTCTTGGTGGTGGCTGGCGTGGGTCGCAGTATCTCCATGATGCCCTGATCCCTGAGCTCCTTCTGTAACACAGGAGAACAGTTCTGTACCCGGGGACACTACTGTACCTGTACCCTGCCTCCTACCTTGCTGTATCTACCTACACATACTTCAGCACCTCGAGCATTACCTTGCATACTAACGTTCTATGTAGGGTGGAATACAGACTCTCTCTCTCTCTCTCTCTCTCTCTCTCTCTCTCTCTCTCTCTCTCTCTCTCTCTCTCTCTCTCTCTCTCTCTCTCTCTCCAAAAAAACCTACCTCGATTTTGTTGAAGTACGGCGAGAGCATGCCGATGGGCGCGTGTTTGTGGTAGATGTAGGCGGAGGGAGCCATGGCCGCCATGACCCGGATCTGGAGAACAAGAAGAAAATAATTACTACGAAGACAAGACGTGTGTCTGCTGGAGGGACGACTCCCGCTGGAGGAGGGACTGATGAAGTGGAGGGAAGGAGGAGTGAGATGAGGGTATACAGGTAGATAGATAGCTGGATAGATAAGTACTTAGATACTTAAGCAGATATATAAACATAGATGTATAGATGAATACAAATAGATGCGTGTGATTGCATATATGCATATATATATATATATATATATATATATATATATATATATATATATATATATATATATATATATATATAGATAGATAGATAGATAGATAGATAGATAATGATTCCAGTGAGGATGTAAGAGCTGTTATGGTCCCTATGTTTTATACTGTTTACACGAGGGAAAATATGTGGAATGAGAAGAGAAGCGGAAGTCTGAAGAGAATGTCAAGTGGGAGGGAAGAGAAACAAGTTTATAAGGAGACTAGAGCCGGAGGTGCGAGTGTGTGTGTGTGGGGAGGTGATCCAGTACTCCAATATCGTTAGAGACACTAAGACTCCGAGGAAAGACAAGTGTACAGGGAGGAAGGGATGACAGGAGCCCCTGTGTGTGTGTGTGTGTGTGTGTGTGGAGTACGAGTGACAATAAATACGAGCTAAGCAAACGTGGGGATAATGAACAGGCAAATGATGAGGAGTGAGGGTCGTGTGAGACATAGAGAGTGGAAACTGGAGTCTGAGGAGACTTGAGTGTTATTGAGGAGTGGTGTGGTGTGGTGTGGAGTGAGCCAGCACCAGGGCAACACAGACAGGAGAGGCGACGCACCCACGAGTTGATGTGCGGGTGGTAGTCTAGCATGGCGAAGAAGAGGGAGGTGCCCATGGAGTGGCCGATGTAGCTGACATTCTGCGCCCCTGTCACCCGGCGGACGTAGCTGAGCATAGCTGGCAGGTCTTTGCTCGCCATCTCGTTCCAGCTGTGAAAATATAGAAGTTTTGATATCTGTCATGGCCTTAGTTACACACACACACACACACACGAACACACACACACACACAAGGCACAGACCAACACCTGGGTTGTGTGTATTTGGACTACCAGAAAGCATGTGACGCTGTGCTACATAGGAGTGTGGTAGACAACCTCGTTAACTTAAATGTTAATCTTGCTCCGGCGAACACTTCATGCTCGTTACAACTAATGACACAAACATGACAAACATGAACAGATGTGAAGCTCAAAAGAAGGAACCCCATGAGTGTACAACCTCCTCCCCGTACTGTACGGTGCTCATGCAGGGTACACACGAGAGAGTGAAAGTACTCAGTCATGCTCTTATTATTTGGCTCACTCAAGCATAGCTCGGTAACTCGTGTGTTAGTCATGAGTGACTTCGTACCGCATATTGGGAACTTCCAGATTAAATGCTTGGGAACTACACCTATCTTTATTTGCTTGTTTTGTACTCGCCTCCTGGTTACTTTTCGTTTCTCAGTGGTAACTCCTGAGTTACTTATTGCTTACTCTTTGGCTACTTGAAGTTATGCTGTGATTCTTTTAAAGTTAAAGCCTCATATCATAATCGAGATCAGGCCTTGATTGACATACGAAAAATTTAAGATAGACAAAGAAGTAAAAAGGACAAAAGAAGAAGAATAATGTAAGGCCTTGGAAGGATGTGAAAAACCCTGCTCTTCTAAAAGGAGGGAAGGAGCTCCAAAGCTTAGCAGGCGCAGGGAAACAAACGTGCATCATAACGACCCATCCTCGAGTTACTAGCGTTAACACAGTAATCATGTGAAGCAGCGGCTTCCCCAGTATAGTTCTTGACGAGGGCACACAACCAGCCAGGTCCCCTGGGCAGAACCCAGAGGAATATCTGTATAAGAAGGAAAGAGATCCGACACCCCCATCGCAGGGCATGTGGGTGAAGGTGAGTGACCAGACTGGAAGACTGGCTGGCTAGGTCGAATTACCCTCATAAGAAAGTGTAAAAATGCACCTAAATGTAGTCTCAGGCTCAGGCTGCCTTCACCTCAGCTGTGGCTACGTCTACCTCAGTTCTGAAAGCCCGGCTACTTGTAGGCTCCTCAGGTCTACTTGTTACTTAACCCTAATCCCCAACTAGGGCTACCTGCTACCTGTAGCCCCACACTTAGGGGCTACCTGTAGCCCCTCACTAGAGCTACCTGTAGCCCCACACTCAGGCTACCTGTAGTCCCACACTAGAGCTACCTGTAGCCCCACACTAGAGCTACCTGTAGCCCCACACTAGAGCTACTGTAGCCCACACTAGAGCTACTGTAGCCCCACACTGGCTACCTGTAGCCCCACTAGAGCTACCTGTAGCCCCACACTAGAGCTACTGTAGCCCCACACTAGAGCTACCTGTAGCCACACTAGGCTACTGTAGCCCCACACTGAGCTACCTGCTGCTACCTGTAGCCCCACACTAGAGCTACTGTAGCCCCACACTCGGCTACCTGTAGTCCACTAGCTACCTAGAAGTCGTAGCCCCACAACCTAGATAGCCTGCCCACACTGACTAAGCAAGCTACCTGTAGCCCCACACTAGGTAACGTAGCCCCACTAGAACTTAGCACGCTACCAGCCTCACTAGAGCTACCTGTAGCCACACAGACACTATTGAGACTAACACTAGAGCTACCTGTAGTCCCACACTAGAGCTACCTGTAGCCCCACACTAGAGCTACCTGTAGCCCCACACTAGAGCTACCTGTAGCCCCACACTAGAGCTACCTGTAGCCCCACACTAGAGCTACCTGTAGCCCCACACTAGAGCTACCTGTAGCCCCACAGCTCGGGCTACCTGCTGCCTTACCTGTACTCCCAGAACTGCGTCTGGTTGGGTGAGAGGTGGACGTGTTGCCGGCCGTAGTAGTTGCCACGATTGTTTCCTATCCAGACGTCGTAGCCAGCGTCAGCCAACAGGAACCCTGCGCCACACGGATAACAACCATCAACACCCCCTGGTAACAAGCCACTCAGAAACACCGATATAAGCAGATAACAGCCATCAAGACCTATGTAAATCCATGATTGCCATTAATAAGCAGAAACATCTGTGTGTGAGAAGATAACAGTGACTGACAGATAACCGATCGAGAGAAACTGGTATCGAATGTTTAACAGTGAGAACCAGCGAAGCATTAACAACAGTTCTGATGAGGACGGAATTAAAAGAATTCAAATCTAATGTAATTCTTCAAAAACATAGAGTAAATACCCTCCGACACAGACACACACACACACACACGTGACCTGACCTTACCTATCGCCTGGTCAGGGTCGTTCATGACGAAGTCTGCGCTGGAGGAGAGAAAGCCGTGCAGGATGAACGCCACCCGACGTTCGCTTGTGCTGCTGCTTCTTCCTTTAGAGGAGGCTGGCCCAGCGTGCGGCCCACCACCGCTACTGTTCCTGTTGCTGGTCTTGCCTGTGGGAGAGGATAGGTCAGGGTAGGTCCTGGGTCAATGAAACTATGAGATATTCAGATCAGTTCGTGTTAGCATCAGTAAGGTCACTGAGGATCTGTTCCTGTTTAAGGGAAGTATTTGACAACACGTCATGAGCTGTGTGCTCCTCGTGTTAGGGATGTGGAGAGCTACATGGGAACAAGGGTTCGATGATGCGATTGCATCGAAGGCCAAGTGGAACCCTTCTCAGCCCACCTGCAGGAGCAAGGGTTCGATCCCACTGTGCCGAAGCTTCCTGGAGACAGACACAGTGGCATCATGAACCTACCAACCTCCTGTAGTGATGAAGTTCACGTCTTCCTCGGCTTGACCGGCCCTCTGACGACTCCCCTCACCATCGGCGGAGGGTGAGTGTGGAGGCAGCCGCTTAGCGCGGTCACGCAGCTGCTTGATGTACGACCCGTCGCTTGGCTCCGACGTGGCGGTGGTGGTCGTCGTCGTAGTGGTGGTCGCGGAGGGCGGCGCCGTGCGACCATGTGGGATCCGATGCACCTCCAGGATGTAGCCGTCCTCCGTAATAACATGGTGGGTCTCGGCGGGGTACCCACGGGCCGCTATTAGCTGCGGCTGCCGGAGACAGAGGTCAGAGGTCAGGTTAATGTGACATCACCTGAAGCATCAGGTCAGAGCTGGTTAAGATATCGTCACAAGGTTACCATCAGGGTATAGTTAGGTAGATTACACGAGAATATCGTCAGTAGAATATCTTACTGATATTCGACCATCATGATAGACAATATCTGAGTCGAGAAAGAAATATCTATCTATTGATGCATGAAGCAGAGAGTGTTGGGTCAAGCGTAAGAGTCACACACATGAGGAAATTTTGAGATCTAGGTGGCTAAACTCTCCCTAAAATGAACTCGAAATTCTCAGTTTTGGTATTAGAAAATAGCACAAGATGTGAAGTGTTTGGCGCACTCGTATATTCAAATCATATTTTATCCATTTATTAAAAATAAATGCGAATCATTCCTTACATGTTGTTGAATGATTCACAGCTAAGGAGACACATTACATTATGTACTGATTCGGTAATGAATCGCGCGTCAAACAAGAGCCGATATTATAGATACGACCAACATTAATGTGTTTGTTTGTGGAGTGATACGACCAACATTAATGTGTTTGTTTGTGGAGTGATTCATGATCGTAAATCATGGGGAACTTGGTCCTGTCTTGCCTCAGTGAATAACGGAACAGTTGTACACCTGGAAATGGTCGAAACTCATTTGCTGAGCCAGTAAGACGCAGCCTTCTGGTTAGTACCAGTGGGACGACATTCTGGAAATATCGTTTCTGTGGTCTTCATAATTTTTATGGTCTGTCGTTAAGGCTACAACATAGAAACACAAGACATTTTCGCGACAAAGAAAGAACAGCGGAGTGTTTTAAACAGGTTTTAAAATCAGAGTTCAGGTTTATATATTAAACCGATTTCATATAAACTGCCCACAATACATGCAGTGTTAATCACACTGTCCAGAGTGCGTGCAGTTTCAATTTGTTTTGGCAAATTTCTTGAATTCATCGTCACCAGTGTTGCTGTGTTGGCGCTCACTCGCATTGCCCTGTGAACCTAGAGGAACGGAACGAGTACCAGTGGGAGGAGGAACACACACACACACACACACACACATCAACACCTGGAGCGCCAGATAGCACTTGTGTTCACCAGGTTCACTGTGGCTTACCGTCGTGAAATACACGTGTGGATGAACGGCCCCTCGAGCCTGGCGGGCCGGGGCGGGTGTGACGGCGTCGTATGAGGTCACTGAAGGCGTCTTAGTCTTCGTCGTCGTCGCTGTTGCTGCCACCACCACTGTAGTCGCCGCCACCAGCAGGAGGGGCGCTGCGCCGCGCGACATGCCTGAAGTACTCGAGGGAGGGGTGTCTGAGGGATAGAAACTGGCTCAGTCGAAGGATGAGAGGGATGGGCGTAGTTCCGGGGGATAGGGATGGGTTCAGGATGAGGGATGAGGGCTAACTTGGTCAGGATAGAAATGTGGGTACGTGGAGAGGACGGACAGGAGACAATATACACTGAAAGAGAATGTATATAGTTCAATATGAATCGAGAGAGAGAGAGAGAGAGAGAGAGAGAGAGAGAGAGAGAGAGAGAGAGAGAGAGAGAGAGAGAGAGAGAGAGAGAGAGAGAGAGAGAGTTGAAAGGCTACAGGTAAACAGACAAGCACATGAACAGACCCATAAGGACAGACTCAAACAGACAGGCGGAGACAAACACAGATAAACACACACAAATCTTACGCTTCGAATCCTCTCCTCAGCCCAGCTCTCTGCGGCGCGGGTCAATATCCATTACGTAAAGTTTGTTTCCTCGGAAGTGAAAGTCTCAATGAGGGTCCACCCAGAGGTTCCTGCCCTTACCTGGGTCTACCTGGAGACCCTTAACTGGGTCCACCCAGAGGTTTCTGCCCTTGTATGAATCCATCCAGCTCCCTGCCTATATCTGTGACCACCCCAAGACTCCCCCTGCCCTCACCCGCTCCTATTTCGAGGTCCTTGCCCTTGCCTAGACCCACCTAGAGGCCTTTACCCTTGACTAGGCTCCATCTGAGGCTCTTACCCTTACTTAAGGCCATCCAGAGGTCTTTGCCCTTTCCTTGACCCACCTGAAGTCCTCTGCCCTTAACTGGAGCTCACTCTCAATCTTTCCTTCGTACTTTCACTTTTCTGTCACTCGTTGCCTTATATTACCACCAGGAGGCCCGCGTGCGTCCCTGGCATCAACTTGAGGCCTTTGCCCTCGCCTGAGGTCACTTAGGGACCCTTTGCCCTCATCTTGGTCCGACCAGGGGACACCCCCTTCCCTTACTATGCCAGGGTCCGCCCGGAATACAAAGGAATTCAAACAGCAACAGACCAATGGTCCTTCTGAATCTGTTTTTGGGCATGAAAGAGACCAGAAACTCACAGATTAGTGTGGTATAGAAGCCGAAAATCATGTCAGTCGTGGATGTGCAGCGATCTGTGGTCCTGCTTTCGACTACTGTCATCGGTAGATCATTCCCGTATGTCAACAACGCTGCACATATTGTAACAGGCGGAACCTGTAGCTTACGCCACTGGGGGCGATCCTGTGGTTACTGCCCGGCTGGCTGCGTCATCCCAGGTGTGGCTGATCCCCTCATGTGATGCGGTGCGCTGTGTACAGGCGTGGGACGGGCGAGGCCTGTCCATCATGCCACCCTCCCACACCAACACACATTACACAAGGCCTCATATGAACGACATCAATCATACTCTGCACCTCACCCAGCACTGCTGCACCTCCCGCACCTCACCAGGCACTGCTGCACCTCCTGCACCTCACCCAGCACTGCTGCACCTCCCGCACCTCACCAGGCACTGCTGCACCTCCTGCACCTCACCCAGCACTGCTGCACCTCCTGCACCTCACCCAGCACTGCTGCACCTCCTGCACCTCACCCAGCACTGCTGCACCTCCTGCACCTCACCCAGCACTGCTGCACCTCCTGCACCTCACCAGGCACTGCTGCACCTCCTGCACCTCACCCAGCACTGCTGCACCTCCCGCACCTCACCAGGCACTGCTGCACCTCCTGCACCTCACCCAGCACTGCTGCACCTCCCGCACCTCACCAGGCACTGCTGCACCTCCCGCACCTCACCCAGCACTGCTGCACCTCCCGCACCTCACCAGGCACTGCTGCACCTCCTGCACCTCACCCAGCACTGCTGCACCTCCTGCACCTCACCAGGCACTGCTGCACCTCCTGCACCTCACCCAGCACTGCTGCACCTCCTGCACCTCACCCAGCACTGCTGCACCTCCTGCACCTCACCCAGCACTGCTGCACCTCCTGCACCTCACCAGGCACTGCTGCACCTCCCGCACCTCACCCAGCACTGCTGCACCTCCTGCACCTCACCAGGCACTGCTGCACCTCCTGCACCTCACCCAGCACTGCTGCACCTCCTGCACCTCACCAGCACTGCTGCACCTCCTGCACCTCACCAGCACTGCTGCACCTCCTGCACCTCACCAGCACTGCTGCACCTCCTGCACCTCACCAGCACTGCTGCACCCACCAACACGGATGTCGTCGGGAACACAGACAAGTATGAAGAGTCATATGTGATCAGAGAAATCATACGGGCACACACACACACACACACACACACACACACACACACACACACACACACACACACACACACACACACAACACATTCAAACCATAAACATATAAACAATAACGTAAAGACAATGACAGTATTTAGGGTAGTGAAGGCGTGAGTGTCGGACAGCGAGCCAGCCCCGGAAGTGAGCACTAATTACTGACGAGGCAGTAGGAAGTGTGTGTGTGAGAGAGAGAGAGAGAGAGAGAGAGAGAGAGAGAGAGAGAGAGAGAGAGAGAGAGAGAGAGAGAGAGAGAGAGAGAGAGAGAGAGGGGCAATACTAGTCACCTACATCAACATGTAAACTGAACACTGAGAGGCAGAAGCAGCCACCCACAGCCCAGGACACTTGGCCGTGGGCTACAGCTGTTCAACAGTCAATATGGGAGTGTATGGCCGTGCATCATGGGGGTCTGTGTCATAAGGACATCCCCAAACTATGCTGTGTACTGAGCAGACTTCCTCTACACATGACCAGATGGCTTTATGATACCTTACAGTGACACCAGCTGCCATGAGCGGCTTTGGTGCTGACAAACCAACTGTTATCATTCCACACAAACAGGTACATACCTAGCAAGCACAACTTGTCCTAAGTCGGGGTAACATGAGGACCCAGCTTTACCGCGGCCATGAGGCCACAGCAATGTTCGAGTCCACAAGTCCTTTTAGTATTCTGAGCCTTATTACCGGGTTGGACCATCTGAGTACTTACCAAGACACATGACACACAGGTCCACACCATCAGTGGTGTCGCCCTTTCTTACCAGTGAAGGTTAGGTTAGGTTAGGTTAGGTTAGGTTAGGTTAGGTTAGGTTAGCCTCTACATCCATCCGACTGCAGGTGGATGTAGAGACAGGTTAGCCTCATCAACCTTTACGAGTGTGCGAGACGAGGTGCGTTTGTTTACTCAACCTCATGTACACGAGAGAACGACCCCTGGGCATGGCGACTTTAAGACCTGATCCTCACGTGTTGGGTCAAATGCCAGGCTTCTGTCCCAGAGACAGAAATCGTCACTGTACCTTGTCGCAGACACGAGCCATCTGCAGAGGGTTAGACAGGAAACGGGAGTTGCTACGTACTTAAGAAGTGGTTCTGCCATTAGGTAGGGCGAAAGTGCACCGCTCGCCACGCTGAGAGAGAGAAAAAGGGGGAACTTTTTTCCATAAAATTGCAACAGAAGAGGGCAGTAGAGCGTCAGAGAGCGGCGAATGAAAACAGATACCAGCAGAACAGGTACAGAATGAGCTGTAGTAAGGCTGACTCAGAGTGAGGTGTAGTAAGGCAGACTCAGAGTGAGGTGTAGTAAAGCAGGCTAAGAGTGAGGTGTAGTTTGGTGGGTTCACAGGGTCGCGGGGCAAGTTCAGAGTGAGGTGTGGAGGTGATGAGAACAAGGGATTGTGGTGGACAATATCTAAACATTCTGTGTTTGTCTTCAGCGTTGGTGAGAGTCATGGACGGAGGGAGGGTGACATCCAAGGCCTTCCTTCCCTTCACCAGCCACCGGTAGGTCCGGCCTGACCCAACTCACTTTCTGATTTACAACACCTCAGCTCACCGGGAGGATATGGCTGGCTCTGCATAGTCACTCCCCTGGTGACACAATGTCGGGTCCTCTTGACGCTCACTCCTCGTATGAAATATCCCTTGAAAAGTCTATGTTAGTTCTGTTACCCCTCAGTGTCCACAGACTCACTCACACTTCTATTCACACTCACCTCTCCAGAGGAACGTTTTGTTTACACTGTATGACACATACTGGTAGTGCGTGGCTTGAGTGGCCATCTCCTCTCATTGTTGCTGACACTCAAATGTTTTCCTGGACATCCCCGTCTCTCCTAAGGTAAGATCATCCTATCATTCCAGATTCCTAATCTCTTAATCATTCGTACCATGTTCCCTCCTTCCCTCCATCATTTCTCGTGTTTTGAAATGCTATCTTTACTATTATTCTTTCCTTAGTAACTATTGAGTTGTATCCCCCTGTACAAGTAGTCTGTGCAGTAAGCCTACAGGACCGTGTACGTAGCCTGGGGTCGTACTTGATCATGCATGTGTTATCAGTTCCTGTATGACTGTGTATGAGGTGTCTAGTCGTTGTCACGCCTGACGTAACATGTAGTGGTTTGCCTTATCATTACCATTCACGGTACATGACTGTGTTTATACCGTTCTTCCTAAATAGATAAGTCACATAATATTTCCCTCTGACATATTTGTTCACGCGTCCTTGCTCTTGACCCACGCACTGATTGCCTCCCAACCCTCCTCCTTCTTGAGCACCTAAGGTGATGGACCACAACAGTCCAGCCTCACCTTCCTCCTCTCCGCCGTCCGCTTGCTTCAGGTGCATCTCCCACATACAGAGAGCACATGCACTCACCTCTCATTCTCCAAGGTCCCACGTACATGGGAAACTGTGTGTGATACGAATTGATCTCTTTGATCTTTAGCGGGTAGAATGACGAACGTAGCTTCTCGTGTGGTGGAGGGGATCATAGTGAGAGAGGTGTACGAGAACATGGATAGGTAGTGTTTTATTATGTATATACAGAGATGGTGTAGCTCGTGTCGCGAACTGCTACAAGAGGTGCAGGATAAGGTTAGAGGGTTTAGGCAGGATTCCCGTGGCGCTGGTGCTAGTGCAAGAAGGAAAGGCTGGCGTTTCGCTGGGAGGGTTGTGTGGCTGCTGGGTCTCGTGGAGCATCTGCAGGAGGGAAGACAAGGGGAAGTAAAGGAGAGGATTGTTAACCTAAAGCTACTCAATTTTAAAAGACAAGAGAACGACAGGGATGAAGACAGCCTTCACTTCCTTCATTGGTTTTGATCCTGGATGCCAGAACTTCGAGGAGTAGGACCTTTCCCCTGGAGGTCGTAAAAATACGTCAAAATATCTCGCCACGGAGCTGCAGACAGACTGAACAACCTAAGCATAGAGGACCTGGCTGCCGCCGCTACTCTTCAGAATGTCCAAAACTTGTATCAATCAAATGAGAGGTTGATACAGGACGTCCTTCATACAGTGGGCACAAACCTTCTACCCATAAGTACAGACAGGTCATCACCGTGGTTGTGGCCTGGTGCAAGACGAATCCCAAGTGGCCAAGAGGGAGGTGAAGGGTCAAACAGACTGGAAGAATAAGATCACACACACCAGCCTCCCAACGACCTCTCTCTCTCTCTCTCTCTCTCTCTCTCTCTCTCTCTCTCTCTCTCTCTCTCTCTCTCTCTCTCTCTCTCTATCTCTCTCTCTCTCCTATGCTTGAAACTGGCTAGATTTATTCCTAAAGGAATCTACCCAAATGATATAAAAAAAAAAAAAGGGTAAACACCAACAACTACGACGAACGATACATCGCCTCGTTCGTCAGGAGAAGCTGTCTCACAGTGAAGGTCGTCCAGGTTAACAAGAACAGGTCTGGCCCAACTGCAAGGGTCATGGTATGACGTTTTGTGAGGAATTTTCCGTCTTAGTGACCGGTGTGGCAAGGGCAGGGGGGGGGAGGTTCTACTACCACTCCCCAACGCTACTTTGTAGTGATGGCCGAACCCTTGCGTTAATCTACGGACACGTAGATGACCTAAGTAGATCAGGTAGAAGTAGAAATGATCGTGCTTTAGAACACCTTTACCTGAAGAACTAACTGACGAAGAGAAAGGTCTGAAGAATCGAACTTTTTCCCCACGTTTTTTTTTTCATGTTAATGTCAGTCGTAAGGCAAGAAAGTGCGTCGTTCCCTGACACGCACCTTCCTCTCACTCACTCACTCACTCGTCAGGAGGGTAATGAACTCTCCGGCGAGTGTTGGGGCGTCATTTGCCTGCTGTGGTTGGCCCCCATCACGGAGACCATTACGCTAGGCACACCGGACCCGGTAGGAGACATCAGGCCCGGGTCATACCTCCATGACTCACACAGAACTACTGCCACTCCTTCCTCAATGTTTTCATGTTTCTTTTTTTTTTTTTTTTTACATTACAGCCGCACACAGAGTTCGTGACGTCACCAGGCAAACCTCCCGTCTCAGGTGGAGGAGATCCTCCCGTCTCAGATGAAGGAGATCCTCCCGTCTCAGGTGAAGGAGATCCACCCGTCTCAGGTGAAGGAGATCCACCCGTCTCAGGTGAAGGAGATCCTCCCGTCTCAGGTGAAGGAGATCCTCGCTAATCTGTCAGTAACAGCAGCTCAGCCAGGAGGTCAGGGAACTCAGGCGACCCACAAGATATGGTCGGGAGGTGGGTGGGTTCATCTGCCCGGAATTATATACTTCCACACTCAAGTTCTCGATGACTTAAGCGACTGTCTGTGTGTGTGTGTGTGTGTGTGTGTGTGTGTGTGTGTGTCAGAGAGAGGGAGCTAAAAACAATATATCATTTCATCCCAACATAAAATCTCCTAATTAATTCCTCAGTGGACGTAATCCCTGGCCTACCTCCCACAGGGAGCTCCACTCCCCCACAAAGCCCCCACTACCTTCCCGGCCGAGCACCGCCTGCCAAGCCCCTTCCTCCTCCTGACCTTTCAATAACCTTAAGTGAAAGTACTTCCAAGTTCGAGGAGGAGCGCGCCCGTAGAGTCTTGCTGAGTGAGCCGCCGTCTGGCCTGCTCACCACCACCACCACCACCTGCTGTGGTCGAGTATAAGAGACCATCTGCTGGAGTTCATACCAGGGCTGGGGCTGTCGCAAGAGCTCACTGTGTGGCTTAACCTCCCCCCACAGTGGTGACGTCCCTCATGTCATCCCTACACAGACAGACACCGCCTCAGGGCAGTAATGTATACCGCCCACTGATGAACGGTGAGAGAGAGAGAGAGAGAGAGAGAGAGAGAGAGAGAGAGAGAGAGAGAGAGAGAGAGAGAGAGAGAGAGCGTCCTTACGGTCATGCATGACCTGTGCCGCCATAGTGTACGTTCCTGATGCACAAGAGGCGTGGCGATGATGCCTCGTGAGTCTTGTGTTGACTGGTACATCCTGTGTCTGACGGTGGCTACACACAAGTGTGTTGCACACACATCACTTCTACACGGCTTGATGAAAGAACATGGGAAGCAAAGACACTATTACCACTCAGTTAAGCATAACAAATAACAAATATAAAGATATGGTAATGCAGACGCACAAACGACCACGACTATCCACACACACACACACACACACACACACACACACACACACACACATCTTCCCGCTTTCTTACCACCAAATATCTTTCTAAAATACAGTTACGTCAATAAAACACTGTACGTGTATGCATTCATCACCATTTACCTTGTAATCAGAGCTCGGGAATTCTGTGAGAACAGTATAACAATCAAGTGGTTCCTCACCGGCGCCAACTCACCCGAGCAAGCTGTGCGTTCAGTCACGATGTTCACCAATGTGCTTTCTAAAACGGTTTTTCGCTGGTGTAAGTCCAGACACTACCTCACTCCTGCAGGACCAAACTTGGGTTCTCACTCGTGTGCGTTAATGTATGGATGATCATTATAGTGTGTTCAGACACTGACTCTCACTAGTATGTTGTCAGGCGTGATCCTCACTAACTTGGGTGCAGAACCTTCTTATTCTCTTCCTCGGTGTGAGTCTAAGACTGGATCTTCACCAGTGTAGTTCCAGACACAGAGACACCCTTAGCTGTTGAGGTTACACGAGGTTTAGGCACTTGAAGTAACGTTGGAGAATGTTCCATTCAAGCTCAAATCATTATCGCTTGTGGATGCACAAAGAAAATATTCTCAGCAGGAAGGTAACCGGTAATTGTGCATGTCCAGGCACAGGCACGTGTGTAGCACGCAAGCATGGATCTCCTCCGTGAAGGACACAGTTGTTTGCAAGCGGGACGACGCGAGCGACACTCAAGACACCTGGGGGTTGCGCGGACCGAAGCCGACTGAGTTGCCTCGCGTCGTGGGTGTGTTCAGACCCAGAGAAGGGTTGGTGGCGCGTCAGGTGGAAATGGTATGGCCCGTCAGAGCAGCAGCTGAAAGTGGATAGCGGAGCAACGTTACCCCCCCCTCCCCCCCCGCGCCAAAGCACTGGATGTCATACACACGTAAAAGGAGGTCAGACGCCCAGCAGTGTCCCTCTCCAACGTCAGGTTCCTCTGCCTCATCTTCCCCCATCTGTCTCACCTCCTTGATCTCGTCCTCTCTACACCTCCTCACCTCATTCTGTACAGCGCCTCCCTCCCCCATCGTCACTGTCCAACCTTGACACTCCCCCTGCCACTGCCTATCCTCAGCACTGCCCAATCACCGCCCGCGCCTAGCACTGCACATCCTTGACTCCTGAGAGCGTCGGTCCTCCCCAGTCACACACATACCGCGCCTCTCACCTCTCAGCTTGCCCTATATGTCATACCTCTCACCATCCACACTCCTTACTAAGCTCCCACAAGCCCTCACACGCCCTGCCCAGCCCTCATACGCCCTGCCCAGCCCTTACACGCCCTACCAAGCCCTCACACGCCCTGCCCAGCCCTCACACATTCTCTCCAGCCCCCAAACGTCCTCCCTAGCCCCAGCTTTCTTAGCTCCACACTCCTCTCTCAGCACCCGTCCAACTCTTCAACCCTCACACTACCTCCTCAGCACCCACACCCCTCCCTCCTCAGTAACTACACGCCCACCTGACAGACAACAAGGACCCGCTTATATGCCACTGCAGCCAACCACTGAGATAACTGAGGAGAGTCACTGTATGTGGTTGTATAAGGTCATTATCAAGGGCTGATCTTGTCTATTGGTTATGTATGACAATGTTTAACGATGGTTATGTAGTTTAGATTACATGAGCATTTCTGTGGAGACAGTGGCAAATGTTGGCTTTACAAACGTAAGGGAATTTCGGGGAGCTGAGGACCTGCATACAGCCATGACACCCCAGTGGAGAATTACCTGAGGGGATCACCAGGGTATGTGTGTCGGCCATGACTCCCCAGGGAGAATTACCTGAGGGGATCACCTGGGTGTGTGTGTCGGCCCCAGGAGAGATACACACGGTAATCCCTGATCATCGACCGCGACATTACAACATCCATCAGCCATTAACACCAAGTTTGCTGCACTAGGCATGTGTACTGGTGACCAGGTGAACTCAGCCTACAAGTGACCAGGTGAACTCAGGCTACAAGTGACCAGGTGAACTCAGGCAACAAGTGACCAGGTGAACTCAGGCAACAAGTGACCAGGTGAACTCAGGCAACAAGTGACCAGGTGAACTCAGGCAACAAGTGACCAGGTGAACTCAGGCATCAAGTGACCTAGGTGAACTCAGGCAACAAGTGACCAGGTGAACTCAGGGATCAAGTGACCAGGTGAACTCAGGCTACAAGTGACCAGGTGTGCTCTAGTTTAGACTAACGCCTGGCGAGTGGGGTCAGGTGGAGATAATTGTCAGTTTAGGTCACGGGAAATTATGTCCACCTGGGTCAAGCTGGGTTGTGCAGGGTCATGCGCACTCAGGTTTGAGCTGACAGTTGCCAAGTACTGTTCGAGTCCGTGTTGCTTAATCATCAGCAACTCTGTTCATATAGGAATCAACTTTCTATTTAATCAACAAACTAGTTGCTTGACAGAGGTACGGAGGCAAATGTTTACCATAGTATGGATTGGTGAACGGGATCTGTTCTTCCTGCAATGGTAGACACGGGATAATGTTGTAAAGGTTATATTATATAGTCACGAAATGTGCTTATCGCCCGTACCACCCAGGGTTACGTCTTTGATAAGGCTTATCTAACCTCAAACACCTCAATCTCGTCACTAGAAACTGCCACTTGATAATGTACATTTTCAACCTTGTTCTTCTTTTTGACGCTGCATCAAGTGGTCTTTCGTTAACTTGTTCTCCCAGTGTTCACGTTGTACTCAATCATGTTGATCTACTTTCAAACCTCCGACCTATAGTTGATATGGGACATAGGACTGTCGGGGCCTTTGTGCGCCCCGAATGCAGATGTCCTGCACAGAACCATGTTCCTTTCTCCTTCATTCCCAACGGCACCTCCATCCTGAAGGACACACACAGACGTTGGGTAACTATAGAAGTCTTGGAAGATGACGTTCTGTGGATGACTTACCTGAAGAAGGCGACGACGAACCTCTCCTCACCCAAGACCAAGCAGCATTCAACATGGTCACGTGTGTGTCTTACCCTGTGTTATATTCAACATGGTCACGTGTGTGTCTTACCCTGTGTTATATTCAACATGGTCACGTGTGTGTCTTACCCTGTGTTATATTCAACATGGTCACGTGTGTGTCTTACCCTGTGTTATATTCAACATGGTCACGTGTGTGTCTTACCCTGTGTTATATTCAACATGGTCACGTGTGTGTCTTACCCTGTGTTATATTCTGAACCCAAAGTTCCTCAAACAAGTGATTCTCGTTCTTTACAACCGATGTTGTTATAACCGATGTGTTGTGAAGGCTGGATGACCCGCACCGCTAAGGTCACGTCAACCCCCCCCCCCCTTTCTCAGACGTCACCAGTTTGGTCGTGGTGACGTCACGTGGGTCGACTCTAACCCCAGACCCACAACCCCCCCACCCCCAACCCCCCGGAGAAAGGGATGACTCAGCAGTTC
The DNA here is from genome assembly GCF_036320965.1 of Panulirus ornatus. Classification (NCBI taxonomy): domain Eukaryota; kingdom Metazoa; phylum Arthropoda; class Malacostraca; order Decapoda; family Palinuridae; genus Panulirus; species Panulirus ornatus. The sequence goes on along the minus strand of NC_092246.1, from coordinate 22,392,838 downwards.
TGGTGGGCATTACGTCACAACCCGAAGTTGTACCCTGGACCACAACCAGCCGGTCCGGGAGGTGGTACTCTACAGTTATGTATCAGTTAAGGTGTTTTGAGTAAACTACATCCTAGCCCGAACTGTTAAATCGTGAGCGTAACATAGACCAAAATGTGGTTTCGACAAGTTAATTTACCTGGACAGTCGATAGCTATACAATCGAAAGAGCGACCCAACAACCCTAGAGTTATTAAGATTATCCACATCCACGTCAACTTATAACCAATATTTTATCCTCAGGTATTCAAATTAATTTTAAATCCATGCGTGCTCTCAGTACATCAATGTCCCTCGTGCAACATTTTAATCCTCCGCAGTCCATTTCATTTCGTATTATCTACTTTCGTGTCCAGTTTGGTCAGTTATGGCTCTCATTTAGTGATAAAAAATGTCATCAGATCACCCGACGACCAACAATGATTCGTTATCGATTTTAATTTTCTTGAGAGAAACACATGGGAGATGTTGTAGGCTATAATAGCTTTGTATTATCTTTGAAGTTTACTGTTATATATTATACAATATGTTGCAATTGTACAAAGGCAAAGGGGATAAGAGTGAGTGCTCAAATTACAGAGGTATAAGTTTGTTGAGTATTCCTGGTAAATTATATGGGAGGGTATTGATTGAGAGGGTGAAGGCATGTACAGAGCATCAGATTGGGGAAGAGCAGTGTGGTTTCAGAAGTGGTAGAGGATGTGTGGATCAGGTGTTTGCTTTGAAGAATGTATGTGAGAAATACTTAGAAAAGCAAATGGATTTGTATGTAGCATTTATGGATCTGGAGAAGGCATATGATAGAGTTGATAGAGATGATCTGTGGAAGGTATTAAGAATATATGGTGTGGGAGGCAAGTTGTTAGAAGCAGTGAAAAGTTTTTATCGAGGATGTAAGGCATGTGTACGTGTAGGAAGAGAGGAAAGTGATTGGTTCTCAGTGAATGTAGGTTTGCGGCAGGGGTGTGTGATGTCTCCATGGTTGTTTAATTTGTTTATGGATGGGGTTGTTAGGGAGGTGAATGCAAGAGTTTTGGAAAGAGGGGCAAGTATGAAGTCTGTTGGGGATGAGAGAGCTTGGGAAGTGAGTCAGTTGTTGTTCGCTGATGATACAGCGCTGGTGGCTGATTCATGTGAGAAACTGCAGAAGCTGGTGACTGAGTTTGGTAAAGTGTGTGAAAGAAGAAAGTTAAGAGTAAATGTGAATAAGAGCAAGGTTATTAGGTACAGTAGGGTTGAGGGTCAAGTCAATTGGGAGGTGAGTTTGAATGGAGAAAAACTGGAGGAAGTGAAGTGTTTTAGATATCTGGGAGTGGATCTGGCAGCGGATGGAACCATGGAAGCGGAAGTGGATCATAGGGTGGGGGAGGGGGCGAAAATTCTGGGAGCCTTGAAGAATGTGTGGAAGTCGAGAACATTATCTCGGAAAGCAAAAATGTGTATGTTTGAAGGAATAGTGGTTCCAACAATGTTGTATGGTTGCGAGGCGTGGGCTATGGATGGAGTGGTGCGCAGGAGGATGGATGTGCTGGAAATGAGATGTTTGAGGACAATGTGTGGTGTGAGGTGGTTTGATCGAGTAAGTAATGTAAGGGTAAGAGAGATGTGTGGAAATAAAAAGAGCGTGGTTGAGAGAGCAGAAGAGGGTGTTTTGAAATGGTTTGGGCACATGGAGAGAATGAGTGAGGAGAGATTGACCAAGAGGATATATGTGTCGGAGGTGGAGGGAACGAGGAGAAGAGGGAGACCAAATTGGAGGTGGAAAGATGGAGTGAAAAAGATTTTGTGTGATCGGGGCCTGAACATGCAGGAGGGTGAAAGGAGGGCAAGGAATAGAGTGAATTGGAGCGATGTGGTATACCGGGGTTGACGTGCTGTCAGTGGATTGAATCAGGGCATGTAAAGCGTCTGGGGGGAACCATGGAAAGCTGTGTAGGTGTGTATATTTGCGTGTGTGGACGTATGTATATACATGTGTATGGGGGTGGGTTGGGCCATTTCTTTCGTCTGTTTCCTTGCGCTACCTCGCAAACGCGGGAGACAGCGACAAAGCAAAAAAAAAAAAAATGTTGCTGATAATTAGATGCTGTATATCTATAACTTCCAACAAACTACCACAAACTACCACTACAACTGTAACCAAATGTTTTGGTATGAATGGGATTGTAGCAGAAAACGGTCATGACTTTACTCTAAGAAAACGAATTTGATTTGATGGTAGACATACATAGAATACAAATAAGTTCAAACAATGATCTTTTGGCTCTCCTCAAGGCTTGTCAGTGATAAAAGAAACAAGAAAAATAATATTTAGTGAGCAGAAAATATATGGTTTTTATATATCTATAGAGATAAACGACAGTAAGCCTTATAACTACACGGCAAATGTAATGCTCGTCCAACTTTACATTAATTCCAAGTACATTTTCTAGTATGAAAGTAAAATCAATTTAGATTCACAGCTTAACCCAACATCTTCCTTTGTTGATTTTGTTGCGTTACTTATAAATAGTGTACCCCTGTAACCCTCTCTTGTAAAACTGATGGTTAGCAAAGCTTTATTCATAGAAACTAGTAACTACAACTTTGATACTATGAAGCCTTCATCTAAATGTTACGGATAAAGTCAAAGATTTTTTTTTTTTTTTACATACACAAAAGCACTACTACTGATATAGAGACTAAGTAATCAAAAATATGTCCAACATAAAATCATCTTTCTGTCCTTCAAAAAATGTTCAACGAAGAGACTTTTCTCTCTGTCCGTAAGCAATGTGGCAAATTTGTGAAGGCCACGTTGATTCCTTTTTGTATGACTGTGTGGGAATTTTGGTTCCTCAAGATTGCGTCTGAAGGTTTGGGTTTCCTGCAGATGATGGACGAGACCTTTCCTGCTCACAAGAAGTGACACATGTTGCTGAAATACGATGATATTGTGCGTGATCCTTTTGTCTCACGTGTTGGGGAAGATGTTTGTGTGTCTACTGTTCTCTCACGTGTTGGGAAAGATGTTTGTGTGTGGACTGATGTCTCACGTGTTGGGGAAGATGTTTGTGTGTCTACTGTTCTCTCACGTGTTGGGGAAGATGTTTGTGTGTGGACTGATGTCTCACGTGTTGGGGAAGATGTTTGTGTGTGTACTGCTGTCTCATGTGTTGAGGAAAGTGTAATGGACCTATTCCTTTGAATTAAGTTTCTGAGTAATATTGCCATTACTTCGTTCCCCCGGTACTGTGCAGGAAACCCTTTTCTCATCAGTGGAACCTTTTGCACTGCTGGATTCTCGCCCTTGAGAAACAAACCTGAAATATTTACTAGTTTTCTCCGTTTCCCTTCTCTTGTTGGAGATGATGAAGGGGACAAACGTCGTTTTACTGAAGGCCTACGTCTTCCAGAAGACAATGGTGACAACTGTGGAGATGGTGAAGGGGAACCTTTTCGTTCAGATGGACTCTCACGCCTCACAGAAGATAATGCTGATGATTGTGATCTTGTAATCATCTGCCTTTCTGGAAATGGTGGTGAAGGAGACATTTTTCGACGCATTGGAGTCTTACGGCGCACAGAAGACTTTGGTGATGAGTGTAGTGGTATTCTTCTCATCTCGTATCTTGGAATCCCATTCTCAAACAATAGTGATTCTGATGAGTCCATCAGTTTCCTTCTTTTCCTTTCCCTTGTTGGAGATGTTGAAGGTGACCTTTGTCGTTTCCTTGGTGATACCCGTTCAGTAAGGAGAGATGACTGGGAAAGTGTTGAGCTGGGCTGTGAATGTCCTCTTGAAATTGTGTGGCACTGTGATTGACGAATGTACCAAAGGCAACCTGATGTCTTTGTTGTGATCTGCACTTGAGCTTGAAGTAAATTTACCAGAGAGGAGATGGTGGGTCTTGCTAGAGGGTCCTTTTCCTGGGAGCGTTCAATCCACGAGTTCAACCACGAATGGACTTTGTTACCCCGTATGAGTTGTGTGAACAAGCGTCCCAGACTGAACACCTCACTCTCCTCTGAACACGGTTGGTATGCTGAGATTTCAGGTGCCATCCAGTGCCTTTCCTTATGAAGGCAATTTTCGGTGAACACCAACTCATTCAATTTACAGGCATAATCCAAACCTCCTAGCACGACTTCGTACTCATTTCCAACTTCCTTTATAAACAAATTTTCCAGCAGTATTGCATTATGTGCGAAGCCATAAAGTAAGATACATTGCACCGTGTTACAGACGGAGAGCATAAGTCTGTAGATCCCAGGGAGGAAAAACTGTTTCCTTTCCAAGAATGCCTTGAGGCTATTACCGGGCAGTTCATAGATCAGCTGTCTGGTCGAGAGACATACACCATGATACCTCATGAGCCCTGAGACGCAACGAAGTTGTGAACATATGTTTGCCTCCTTCACCAAAGCTTCCAACGCCATAACTTCATCCCTCATCTGACGACAACTTGGCATGAAAGTTTTGAAAATGAAAGTCTTATCTTCCCTCTCAACGAGTGTGTGTTTACGCCAGAGATCTTCCCCAAGTACAGTGATCGTTGCATTTTCCTGGAGACGGTCTAGGTTGGATTCAGTGATGGTCACGACGTCTCCGTGCAGACCAAGTTTCCTTGCCTTCAACTCTTTCAGGTTGGGACGTCTCATCGTGAATGTTTCTGGTTTTGAATCATGTTGTACCGTCAGGCTCATATGGGCTTATATCCTTGATGTGGTATCTTAGTGAAGTACATAAGGTTCGAGGTGGCAAAGATAGTGATGATTTGATGATGGTTATAGTGATGATAAAACAGTGATACACTGACCATCATGATAATTATGGTGATGACAGTGATAAGTATAGCGATGTCTATAGTGATGGTTGTTCAAAGCGCTGGTCACTGTAAGGTTGATAATAGTGATGATTATAAGTAATGCTTGTAAGTAGTACTGATTATAAGGGGTTGATAATAGTGATGTTTATAAGTAATGCTTCTAAGTAGTGATGGTTATAAGGGGTTAATAGTAGTGACGATTATAAGTAGTGCTTGTAAGTAGTACTCTTTGTTAGAGGTTGATAGTAGTGATGGTTATAAGTAATGCCTGTAAGTGATACTGGTTGTAAAGGGTTGACAGTAGTGATGATTATAAGTAATTCTTGTAAATAGGACTGGTTGTAAGGGGTTGATAATAGTGATGATTATAATACTTGTAAACAGTACTGGATGTAAGGTTTTACTTTGTTGTGGTTATAACACTTGTAGGTAGTTATAGCTGTAGGGGTTGATTGTAATGATGATTGTTGTAGATCACTGTAAAGTCATCACGGCAAGGGTGAGGGAACCACCCAGATTAAGTGAGCAGCCCTGTAAATATGAAGTCAATAGTGTTAGAGGAAGAACTGAAAATGAGGCATCAGTATTTTCTCTGACCTAATCCTCAAGCAGTAGGCTAAGATACATTGATGCTTAGGGTTGGGTGAAGATGAGTGTTTGTGTAGTTGATGTATGATTCATATCTACTGACATCTTCATTACAGAACAGTATAAAACCGGTGACTCACCATTCACTTATCTACATCTTCACTACAGCCCCAGCGCCCTCCCCCAACCCCCCAAGGTAGCTATTGTCCTGATTCCTGCAACATATACCAAAATATATCTTCACTACAGCCCTAGTGCAACATAGCTGTTGTCCTGATTCCTGCAACATATACCAAAATATATCTTCACTACAGCCCTAGCGCAACATAGCTGTTGTCCTGATTCCTGCAACATATACCAAAATATATCTTCACTACAGCCCTAGCACAACATAGCTGTTGTCTTGATTCCTGCAACATATACCAAAATATATCTTCACTACAGTCCCAGCGCAACATAGCTGTTGTCCTGATTCCTGCAACATATACCAAAATATATCTTCACTAAAGCCCTAGCGCAACATATCTGTTGTCCTGATTCCTGCAACATATACCAAAATATATCTTCACTACAGCCCCAGCGCAACATAGCTGTTGTCCTGATTCCTACAACATATACCAAATATATCTTCACTACAGCCCTAGCGCAACATAGCTGTTGTCCTGATTCCTACAACATATACCAAATATATCTTCACTACAGCCCCAGCCCAACATAGCTCTTGTCCTGGTTCTTGCGACAGATACCAAAATACATCTTCGCTGCAGCCCAATACAGTTACTGTCCTGATTCCTACAACAGGTCCCAAACTTCATTGTTCTTTCCATATAAGTTTCGACATTACATCTACCACTTGCCATTTCGCACCTTAAATTATATCCAAATTTGATGCATATTAATCACCACTACAGCACATCACATCATCTTATTCATCATCACTACAGCACGTCTTCTGTCACAATATTCACCACCATAACACGTCACTCATCATAATATTCACCACCATAACACGTTACTCACCACAGTGTTCACCACCAAAACACATCATTCATCACAATATTCACCCCATCACACGTTACTCATCACAATATTCACCACCATAACACGTTACTCATCGCAATATTCACCATCATAGCACGTCACTTATCACAATATTCTTCACCATAACACATCACTCATCACAATAGCCACCACCACAACTCGTCACTCATCACAATATTCACCACCACAACACCTAACCATTCTCTACAATCCAGTTCTAGAGTTATGTCCTACAACCCTCATTCACTACTCCAGTCATCACTACTGCAACGACCACCACTATCACAACCACCACTATCACAGCTACCACTATCACAACTACCACTGGAACAACCAGCACCACTATCATCACTACAATTCATCATAACCTGGTAGCATCATTAGGTCTTCATCTGACTGTAGTGCACACATAGAAGCTGGGTGTTGTACACATTCCTCTAATTACATAAATCACCATCTTTGATATCAGTGGTTCACACGAGGATTGTCTCTGGGTTCTGTGGTATAATCAGTTAATAGGCCTATACGATGAGAGTTACAGAACCCGCTGAAGTCGCGTTCGAGAAGGGTGTGAGGTCTATAAGTTATCAGTAAAGGAACGCGCTCATGGAGAACGCGTCGGTGACCCACCTGGGATCCGGAGCGTTTGGGACGTGTACCCTCATCCAGGGACCTACTGTGCCCAACCTGGTGCTCAAATCGTTCGACGACATGAGCACAACACTGCTCAGGTTCTTTCTCGGTTCGAACTTCGAGCCAGTTGTCCCGAAGACACTCATCATAGAGACGAACATGCTCCACCAGCTGAGCTGTATCCCAGGAGTGTAGAAATGTTACGGCGTGTGTTAGAAGACCAACGAGCTGATCAGCTACTACGCTGGAACCACCTTCAAGACCTTCATTGCGGATCGTCCTTCCCTGCCCACTGTATACCGACTCATGCTTCAGATATTCGAAACGCTTGAGTCTATGTTAGCCCACGGCTACTGTCATAATGATATCAAATCGGATAATAACTGCGTGATGAAGGAGGGGAATAGAAATAAGGCCACTCTTATTGACCTGGGTTGCTGCCGTAGAGTAGGGACTGTGGTGGGGTAACATCTCGGTATACTGCTCGAGGCTCCGAACCCGTGGTTCGCCCCAGAGGTAAGGAAAAGTAAACCTTGTTCCGAGGCAAGTGAGGTCTTCAGTCTCGGGTACTTATGGAGGGAGGTTTTGAAGGGAAGAGCCGTTCCTTAGAGGTTAAACAGATGGGTTGAAAAGTCTCAGAAAAAGGCTCCTTTGGCGAGGCCGGGGATCTCCACGATGATCAAGTTACTCTAAGATTTACTGCGGAGGAAGAAGACGACCTCGGCTCCTTACTGTGCCGGACTCCGACCCTCCTGCCCCCGTCGACCCGTGGCTAAACCCTCACTCAGGTCGCAGAACAAAAGAGGAGGCAAAGAGGCGACTGCCCCACCATCATCATGCAAGGGAAGGAGAGACACACGTCTATTGGTTATGTGTGACAATGTTTAACGATGGTTATGTAGTTTAGATTACATGAACATTTCTGTGGAAGACAGTGGCAAATGTTGGCTTTATAAACGTAAGGGAATTTCGGGGAGCTGAGGACCTCCATACAGCCATGACACCCCAGTGGAGATGTATCCCATCCGCTATACAATTGTTACACATATTTAAAATCAGGAAGGAGGATAGATTTGCCCATGCAGCGTACTGATAGATACAGAAAGTCTTTTGTATATAAAAGCATCCTCCTTTTCAATCATTTGTCATCACAATTTGAAAGTAAAATATTAAAGTGTTTCCTTTAATATTTTATTGCTTTATTGATTATATTATTCTTTTAATGTAGAAACACTAGGGAGTTCTCAAAGCCAAGAAGAATTTCATTTTCTAATATATCTTGTATTACTATTTGACTGATAAAAACTTACTTACTTACTTACTTACTTATTTACTTACTTACCTGAGGGGATCACCTGGGTGTGTGTGTCGGCCCCAGGAGAGATACACACGGTAATCCCTGATCATCGACCGCGACATTACAACATCCATCAGTCATCAACACCAAGTTCGCTGCACTAGGCATGTGTACTGGTGACCAGGTGAACTCAGCCTACAAGTGACCCTGTGTTATATTCTGAACCCAAAGTTCCTCAAACAACATGGTCACGTGTGTGTCTTACCCTGTGTTATATTCAACATGGTCACGTGTGTGTCTTACCCTGTGTTATATTCAACATGGTCACGTGTGTGTCTTACCCTGTGTTATATTCAACATGGTCACGTGTGTGTCTTACCCTGTGTTATATTCAACATGGTCACGTGTGTGTCTTACCCTGTGTTATATTCAACATGGTCACGTGTGTGTCTTACCCTGTGTTATATTCAACATGGTCACGTGTGTGTCTTACCCTGTGTTATATTCAACATGGTCACGTGTGTGTCTTACCCTGTGTTATATTCTGAACCCAAAGTTCCTCAAACAAGTGATCCTCGTTCTTTATAACCGATGTTGTTATAACCGATGTGTTGTGAAGGCTGGATGACCCGCACCGCTAAGGTCACGTCAACAACCCCCCCCCCCCCTTTCTCAGACGTCACCAGTTTGGTCGTGGTGACGTCACGTGGGTCGACTCTAACCCCAGACCCACAACCCCCCCACCCCCAACCCCCCGGAGAAAGGGATGACTCAGCAGTTCTGGTGGGCATTACGTCACAACCCGAAGTTGTACCCTGGACCACAACCAGCCGGTCCGGGAGGTGGTACTCTACAGTTATGTATCAGTTAAGGTGTTTTGAGTAAACTACATCCTAGCCCGAACTGTTAAATCGTGAGCGTAACATAGACCAAAATGTGGTTTCGACAAGTTAATTTACCTGGACAGTCGATAGCTATACAATCGAAAGAGCGACCCAACAACCCTAGAGTTATTAAGATTATCCACATCCACGTCAACTTATAACCAATATTTTATCCTCAGGTATTCAAATTAATTTTAAATCCATGCGTGCTCTCAGTACATCAATGTCCCTCGTGCAACATTTTAATCCTCCGCAGTCCATTTCATTTCGTATTATCTACTTTCGTGTCCAGTTTGGTCAGTTATGGCTCTCATTTAGTGATAAAAAATGTCATCAGATCACCCGACGACCAACAATGATTCGTTATCGATTTTAATTTTCTTGAGAGAAACACATGGGAGATGTTGTAGGCTATAATAGCTTTGTATTATCTTTGAAGTTTACTGTTATATATTATACAATATGTTGCAATTGTACAAAGGCAAAGGGGATAAGAGTGAGTGCTCAAATTACAGAGGTATAAGTTTGTTGAGTATTCCTGGTAAATTATATGGGAGGGTATTGATTGAGAGGGTGAAGACATGTACAGAGCATCAGATTGGGGAAGAGCAGTGTGGTTTCAGAAGTGGTAGAGGATGTGTGGATCAGGTGTTTGCTTTGAAGAATGTATGTGAGAAATACTTAGAAAAGCAAATGGATTTGTATGTAGCATTTATGGATCTGGAGAAGGCATATGATAGAGTTGATAGAGATGCTCTGTGGAAGGTATTAAGAATATATGGTGTGGGAGGCAAGTTGTTAGAAGCAGTGAAAAGTTTTTATCGAGGATGTAAGGCATGTGTACGTGTAGGAAGAGAGGAAAGTGAGTGGTTCTCAGTGAATGTAGGTTTGCGGCAGGGGTGTGTGATGTCTCCATGGTTGTTTAATTTGTTTATGGATGGGGTTGTTAGGGAGGTGAATGCAAGAGTTTTGGAAAGAGGGGCAAGTATGAAGTCTGTTGGGGATGAGAGAGCTTGGGAAGTGAGTCAGTTGTTGTTCGCTGATGATACAGCGCTGGTGGCTGATTCATGTGAGAAACTGCAGAAGCTGGTGACTGAGTTTGGTAAAGTGTGTGAAAGAAGAAAGTTAAGAGTAAATGTGAATAAGAGCAAGGTTATTAGGTACAGTAGGGTTGAGGGTCAAGTCAATTGGGAGGTGAGTTTGAATGGAGAAAAACTGGAGGAAGTGAAGTGTTTTAGATATCTGGGAGTGGATCTGGCAGCGGATGGAACCATGGAAGCGGAAGTGGATCATAGGGTGGGGGAGGGGGCGAAAATTCTGGGAGCCTTGAAGAATGTGTGGAAGTCGAGAACATTATCTCGGAAAGCAAAAATGTGTATGTTTGAAGGAATAGTGGTTCCAACAATGTTGTATGGTTGCGAGGCGTGGGCTATGGATAGAGTGGTGCGCAGGAGGATGGATGTGCTGGAAATGAGATGTTTGAGGACAATGTGTGGTGTGAGGTGGTTTGATCGAGTAAGTAATGTAAGGGTAAGAGAGATGTGTGGAAATAAAAAGAGCGTGGTAGAGAGAGCAGAAGAGGGTGTTTTGAAATGGTTTGGGCACATGGAGAGAATGAGTGAGGAAAGATTGACCAAGAGGATATATGTGTCGGAGGTGGAGGGAACGAGGAGAAGAGGGAGACCAAATTGGAGGTGGAAAGATGGAGTGAAAAAGATTTTGTGTGATCGGGGCCTGAACATGCAGGAGGGTGAAAGGAGGGCAAGGAATAGAGTGAATTGGAGCGATGTGGTATACCGGGGTTGACGTGCTGTCAGTGGATTGAATCAGGGCATGTAAAGCGTCTGGGGGGAACCATGGAAAGCTGTGTAGGTGTGTATATTTGCGTGTGTGGACGTATGTATATACATGTGTATGGGGGTGGGTTGGGCCATTTCTTTCGTCTGTTTCCTTGCGCTACCTCGCAAACGCGAGAGACAGCGACAAAGCAAAAAAAAAAGAAAAATGTTGCTGATTATTAGATGCTGTATATCTATAACTTCCAACAAACTACCACAAACTACCACTACAACTGTAACCAAATGTTTTGGTATGAATGGGATTGTAGCAGAAAACGGTCATGACTTTACTCTAAGAAAACGAATTTGATTTGATGGTAGACATACATAGAATACAAATAAGTTCAAACAACGATCTTTTGGCTCTCCTCAAGGCTTGTCAGTGATAAAAGAAACAAGAAAAATAATATTTAGTGAGCAGAAAATATATGGTTTTTATATATCTATAGAGATAAACGACAGTAAGCCTTATAACTACACGGCAAATGTAATGCTCGTCCAACTTTACATTAATTCCAAGTACATTTTCTAGTATGAAAGTAAAATCAATTTAGATTCACAGCTTAACCCAACATCTTCATTTGTTGATTTTGTTGCGTTACTTATAAATAGTGTACCCCTGTAACCCTCTCTCGTAAAACTGATGGTTAGCAAAGCTTTATTCATAGAAACTAGTAACTACAACTTTGATACTATGAAGCCTTCATCTAAATGTTACGGATAAAGTCAAAGATTTTTTCTTTTTTTTTACATACACAAAAGCACTACTATTGATATAGAGACTAAGTAATCAAAAATATGTCCAACATAAAATCATCTTTCTGTCCTTCAAAAAATGTCCAACGAAGAGACTTTTCTCTCTGTCCGTAAGCAATGTGGCAAATTTGTGAAGGCCACGTTGATTCCTTTTTGTATGACTGTGTGGGAATTTTGGTTCCTCAAGATTGCGTCTGAAGGTTTGGGTTTCCTGCAGATGATGGACGAGACCTTTCCTGCTCACAAGAAGTGACACTTGTTGCTGAAATACGATCATATTGTGCGTGATCCTTTTGTCTCACGTGTTGGGGAAGATGTTTGTGTGTCTACTGTTCTCTCACGTGTTGGGGAAGATGTTTGTGTGTGGACTGATGTCTCACGTGTTGGGGAAGATGTTTGTGTGTGTACTGCTGTCTCATGTGTTGAGGAAAGTGTAATGGACCTATTCCTTTGAATTAAGTTTCTGAGTAATATTGCCATTACTTCGTTCCCCCGGTACTGTGCAGGAAACCCTTTTCTCATCAGTGGAACCTTTTGCACTGCTGGATTCTCGCCCTTGAGAAACAAACTTGAAATATTTACTAGTTTTCTCCGTTTCCCTTCTCTTGTTGGAGATGATGAAGGGGACAAACGTCGTTTTACTGAAGGCCTACGTCTTCCAGAAGACAATGGTGACAACTGTGGAGATGGTGAAGGGGAACCTTTTCGTTCAGATGGACTCTCACGCCTCACAGAAGATAATGCTGATGATTGTGATCTTGTAATCATCTGCCTTTCTGGAAATGGTGGTGAAGGAGACATTTTTCGACGCATTGGAGTCTTACGGCGCACAGAAGACTTTGGTGATGAGTGTAGTGGCATTCTTCTCATCTCGTATCTTGGAATCCCATTCTCAAACAATAGTGATTCTGATGAGTCCATCAGTTTCCTTCTTTTCCTTTCCCTTGTTGGAGATGTTGAAGGTGACCTTTGTCGTTTCCTTGGTGATACCCGTTCAGTAAGGAGAGATGACTGGGAAAGTGTTGAGCTGGGCTGTGAATGTCCTCTTGAAATTGTGTGGCACTGTGATTGACGAATGTACCAAAGGCAACCTGATGTCTTTGTTGTGATCTGCACTTGAGCTTGAAGTAAATTTACCAGAGAGGAGATGGTGGGTCTTGCTAGAGGGTCCTTTTCCTGGGAGCGTTCAATCCACGAGTTCAACCACGAATGGACTTTGTTACCCCGTATGAGTTGTGTGAACAAGCGTCCCAGACTGAACACCTCACTCTCCTCTGAACACGGTTGGTATGCTGAGATTTCAGGTGCCATCCAGTGCCTTTCCTTATGAAGGCAATTTTCGGTGAACACCAACTCATTCAATTTACAGGCATAATCCAAACCTCCTAGCACGACTTCGTACTCATTTCCAACTTCCTTTATAAACAAATTTTCCAGCAGTATTGCATTATGTGCGAAGCCATAAAGTAAGATACATTGCACCGTGTTACAGACGGAGAGCATAAGTCTGTAGATCCCAGGGAGGAAAAACTGTTTCCTTTCCAAGAATGCCTTGAGGCTATTACCGGGCAGTTCATAGATCAGCTGTCTGGTCGAGAGACATACACCATGATACCTCATGAGCCCTGAGACGCAACGAAGTTGTGAACATATGTTTGCCTCCTTCACCAAAGCTTCCAACGCCATAACTTCATCCCTCATCTGACGACAACTTGGCATGAAAGTTTTGAAAATGAAAGTCTTATCTTCCCTCTCAACGAGTGTGTGTTTACGCCAGAGATCTTCCCCAAGTACAGTGATCGTTGCATTTTCCTGGAGACGGTCTAGGTTGGATTCAGTGATGGTCACGACGTCTCCGTGCAGACCAAGTTTCCTTGCCTTCAACTCTTTCAGGTTGGGACGTCTCATCGTGAATGTTTCTGGTTTTGAATCATGTTGTACCGTCAGGCTCATATGGGCTTATATCCTTGATGTGGTATCTTAGTGAAGTACATAAGGTTCGAGGTGGCAAAGATAGTGATGATTTGATGATGGTTATAGTGATGATAAAACAGTGATACACTGACCATCATGATAATTATGGTGATGACAGTGATAAGTATAGCGATGTCTATAGTGATGGTTGTTCAAAGCGCTGGTCACTGTAAGGTTGATAATAGTGATGATTATAAGTAATGCTTGTAAGTAGTACTGATTATAAGGGGTTGATAATAGTGATGTTTATAAGTAATGCTTCTAAGTAGTGATGGTTATAAGGGGTTAATAGTAGTGACGATTATAAGTAGTGCTTGTAAGTAGTACTCTTTGTTAGAGGTTGATAGTAGTGATGGTTATAAGTAATGCCTGTAAGTGATACTGGTTGTAAAGGGTTGACAGTAGTGATCATTATAAGTAATTCTTGTAAATAGGACTGGTTGTAAGGGGTTGATAATAGTGATGATTATAATACTTGTAAACAGTACTGGATGTAAGGTTTTACTTTGTTGTGGTTATAACACTTGTAGGTAGTTATAGCTGTAGGGGTTGATTGTAATAATGATTGTTGTAGATCACTGTAAAGTCATCACGGCAAGGGTGAGGGAACCACCCAGATTAAGTGAGCAGCCCTGTAAATATGAAGTCAATAGTGTTAGAGGAAGAACTGAAAATGAGGCATCAGTATTTTCTCTGACCTAATCCTCAAGCAGTAGGCTAAGATACATTGATGCTTAGGGTTGGGTGAAGATGAGTGTGTGTGTAGTTGATGTATGATTCATATCTACTGACATCTTCATTACAGAACAGTATACAACCGGTGACTCATCATTCACTTATCTACATCTTCACTACAGCCCCAGCGCCCTCCCCCAACCCCCCAACGTAGCTATTGTCCTGATTCCTGCAACATATACCAAAATATATCTTCACTACAGCCCTAGTGCAACATAGCTGTTGTCCTGATTCCTGCAACATATACCAAAATATATCTTCACTACAGCCCTAGCACAACATAGCTGTTGTCCTGATTCCTGCAACATATACCAAAATATATCTTCACTACAGCCCTAGCGCAACATAGCTGTTGTCCTGATTCCTGCAACATATACCAAAATATATCTTCACTACAGCCCTAGCACAACATAGCTGTTGTCTTGATTCCTGCAACATATACCAAAATATATCTTCACTACAGTCCCAGCGCAACATAGCTGTTGTCCTGATTCCTGCAACATATACCAAAATATATCTTCACTAAAGCCCTAGCGCAACATATCTGTTGTCCTGATTCCTGCAACATATACCAAAATATATCTTCACTACAGCCCCAGCGCAACATAGCTGTTGTCCTGATTCCTACAACATATACCAAATATATCTTCACTACAGCCCTAGCGCAACATAGCTGTTGTCCTGATTCCTACAACATATACCAAATATATCTTCACTACAGCCCCAGCCCAACATAGCTCTTGTCCTGATTCTTGCGACAGATACCAAAATACGACATCTTCGCTGCAGCCCAATACAGTTACTGTCCTGATTCCTACAACAGGTCCCAAACTTCATTGTTCTTTCCATATAAGTTTCGACATTACATCTACCACTTGCCATTTCGCACCTTCAATTATATCCAAATTTGATGCATATTAATCACCACTACAGCACATCACATCATCTTATTCATCATCACTACAGCACGTCTTCTGTCACAATATTCACCACCATAACACGTCACTCATCATAATATTCACCACCATAACACGTTACTCACCACAGTGTTCACCACCAAAACACATCATTCATCACAATATTCACCCCATCACACGTTACTCATCACAATATTCACCACCATAACACGTTACTCATCGCAATATTCACCATCATAGCACGTCACTTATCACAATATTCTTCACCATAACACATCACTCATCACAATAGCCACCACCACAACTCGTCACTCATCACAATATTCACCACCACAACACCTAACCATTCTCTACAATCCAGTTCTAGAGTTATGTCCTACAACCCTCATTCACTACTCCAGTCATCACTACTGCAACGACCACCACTATCACAACCACCACTATCACAGCTACCACTATCACAACTACCACTGGAACAACCAGCACCACTATCATCACTACAATTCATCATAACCTGGTAGCATCATTAGGTCTTCATCTGACTGTAGTGCACACATAGAAGCTGGGTGTTGTACACATTCCTCTAATTACATAAATCACCATCTTTGATATCAGTGGTTCACACGAGGATTGTCTCTGGGTTCTGTGGTATAATCAGTTAATAGGCCTATACGATGAGAGTTACAGAACCCGCTGAAGTCGCGTTCGAGAAGGGTGTGAGGTCTATAAGTTATCAGTAAAGGAACGCGCTCATGGAGAACGCGTCGGTGACCCACCTGGGATCCGGAGCGTTTGGGACGTGTACCCTCATCCAGGGACCTACTGTGCCCAACCTGGTGCTCAAATCGTTCGACGACATGAGCACAACACTGCTCAGGTTCTTTCTCGGTTCGAACTTCGAGCCAGTTGTCCCGAAGACACTCATCATAGAGACGAACATGCTCCACCAGCTGAGCTGTATCCCAGGAGTGTAGAAATGTTACGGCGTGTGTTAGAAGACCAACGAGCTGATCAGCTACTACGCTGGAACCACCTTCAAGACCTTCATTGCGGATCGTCCTTCCCTGCCCACTGTATACCGACTCATGCTTCAGATATTCGAAACGCTTGAGTCTATGTTAGCCCACGGCTACTGTCATAATGATATCAAATCGGATAATAACTGCGTGATGAAGGAGGGGAATAGAAATAAGGCCACTCTTATTGACCTGGGTTGCTGCCGTAGAGTAGGGACTGTGGTGGGGTAACATCTCGGTATACTGCTCGAGGCTCCGAACCCGTGGTTCGCCCCAGAGGTAAGGAAAAGTAAACCTTGTTCCGAGGCAAGTGAGGTCTTCAGTCTCGGGTACTTATGGAGGGAGGTTTTGAAGGGAAGAACCGTTCCTTAGAGGTTGAACAGATGGGTTGAAAAGTCTCAGAAAAAGGCTCCTTTGGCGAGGCCGAGGATCTCCACGATGACCAAGTTACTCTAAGATTTACTGCGGAGGAAGAAGACGACCTCGGCTCCTTACTGTGCCGGTCTCCGACCCTCCTGCCCCCGTCGACCCGTGGCTAAACCCTCACTCAGGTCGCAGAACAAAAGAGGAGGCAAAGAGGCGACTGCCCCACCATCATCATGCAAGGGAAGGAGAGACACACGCGCCTTCTTCCTTCAACATTGGTCCTCCTCTCTACATATTCCGACAAGTTCGCCAGTGAGCCAGGAAAGAGAGTCAAATAAGCGACCGTTGTCATCCTCACCATCAAGTGAGGCAAAGAGAAGAAGATTCTGATCCGTCTATCATCCTCACCTTCTGTTCCATCAGTGAATCACGTACCCTTGTGTACACAAACCTGATCAGTGAACCACGTACCCTTGTGTACACAAACCTGATCAGTGAATCACGTACCCTTGTGTACACAAACCTGATCAATCACGTACCCTTGTGTACACAAACCTGATCAATCACGTACCCTTGTGTACACAAACCTGATCACTTGAATGAAATGTTCTCAATCATGTATTTGAATCCATGTTTAACATTAACCATTATATAAGTTGCTTCCTTAACACTTTCTTCTGCAACATTCCCAGAACTTCTCCCTGTACGTCAAGTGACGGGAGCGGTGCGACGCCAGTGACAAGCCATGCCACGGGCAACATTAACCTGTAATGATCAATACAAACAGTGGAAGGCCTTAGAGTCGTGACTTCACTGGCCACCATTATCACCCGTCTGGGGACATGGCCACCACTATCATCCGTGTAGGAGCATGAGCACGAGACAGACTCACACCGTCCTCGGTAAAGAGTCTCTAACAGCAGTGAATATGTTCAATTTCTTGTGTGGGCGACGCGAGTGTGTCAAACCCTCACCAGCCCCGTCGCTTCCTACCAGGTGTTTGTTACCCAACACCTTCATTTACCTCCAGTCAAAAGGTGTTGGTAGTTGTCTGGTGTATTCTTGAAACGCCATATCAGGAAGTCTCACAGCTTGAGACAGTCTTTCGCATGTGACTATCTGCAATGGTTGGAGGAATGAGTTATCTATTTTTTTTTTTTTTTAATTTTCCAAAAGAAGGAACAGAGAAGGGGGCCAGGTGAGGATATACCCTAAAAGGCCCAGTCCTCTGTTCTTAACGCTACCTCGCTAATGCGGGAAATGGCGGATAGTATGAAAGAAAGAAGAAAGAAAGACATTATTGTCTTCTTATTTCGGTGATGCTTTCACATCTTCCGTCACTCTTCAACATGGAAGGCGACCTTTCCTACTCATTCTCTTCTCTACATCTGGAATGTATTTTTTTTTTCTTTGGCTAAGTATCGACTATTTCCTGTCGTGTCCATACGAAGAACACCTTGAGTCATTCAGTTACAAAAACTAGCAACACCAGTATGCAGATTGACTTTGCCAGCATATCTCTGCTTACGGGATCCTTATGAAAATAATCCCTTAAAAACGCTTCGTCTTCTTAATCACACGAGCAGTACTCGTGTACAGAGATTGTTACGTCGTCAGGTAAAGTTAATCATGCAAGCCGTGAGGAGTACGGTAGTTTCCTACCCTCTGCGACAGAATACATCACAGCCGTCAACATCAAGAGGCCACGGAACTAAAACACTTCCTGTTCCCGGGTGTATCAACACTCTCAGCGGTGACATTTCAGCCTCTCCCGCGAGGTTACAGTCATGGCAGACCGTTTCCCCAAAAGAACGTCTTAAATGGCACAATAAACTCCTGATCAGGACGTTATGAATGACCTTTGACCACGATGACACGACTCGTAAGGATGATGGCCTATCCTTCCGTCGTGCTCAAGGGTCGTACCGTCGTGCTCAAGGGTCGTACCGTCGTGCTCAAGGGTCGTACCGTCGTGCTCAAGGGTCGTACTGTCGTGCTCAAGGGTCGTACCGTCGTGCTCAAGGGTCGTACCGTCGTGCTCAAGGGTCGTACTGTCGTGCTCAAGGGTCGTACTGTCGTGCTCAAGGGTCGTACCGTCGTGCTCAAGGGTCGTACCGTCGTGCTCAAGGGTCGTACCGTCGTGCTCAAGGGTCGTACTTGTCGTGCTCAAGGGTCGACCCGTCATGCATAGATGGTTCCAGAGAAGGTTGGGGCAGCTGGTACTGTTGTTGATTTCCGTTCTGCTGACCAACCCTCTCCAGCTGTGTGAAACATTAAAAAAGATAGAATTAGACAAGTAAGAAGAGAAGGTAAAGATAAGCAAATAATTAGAGTAAGAAAAAAAAAGATAAGCTTTTAAACTGGTTCAGGTGGCAGGTGTTACGAAAGACAGAAAAAGCGTAACGAATTGCAAAGCCTAGCGTTGCCGTGTATGAAGCAGATGTGCCGTGTTGTGTGAGCAGCGGCACTCCACAGAAGGACGGATCAAGCTGATGAGTGTTCAGTTTTGCTGTTGCTGTTCATCATCCACAGAAGACGTAAGAACGAGCAATAGACAGGGAAGAAAAGATATAATAAAGGAGGAAGAAAAGAAGCTGGAAATACGTTCCTGACGATGAACGAGACGAAGTCATGCAGAAGATTACAGCCTCTGGGGTTCATCTTACCAACAGTATCATGCCACCCTTGGCTTCTGCCAACAGTATCATGATACCCTTAGTTCTGCCAACACTGCCAAGCCGTTCTCAACACACCTGCCTGCACTGCCAACTACTAGGAATAGATTTGTTGGCAGTTGCTATTCATTACCACCAACTGTTCTCTAAATTTTCCTACTTTTTCTTACATATATTTTTTTTTGTGTGTGTGATTCTTATGATCTGTCCTCTTCTGTCTCTTCTCTTCCTTCATCTTAGTCTTATCGGTCTTCATCTGTTCCATCTTACCCCGCTCTTTGATCACCATGTTCTCTCTGTCCTTGAAATTGTATCAACACCAACGCTTCCTCGATTCTTGTTCTTTCTTTTATCTATTTTTCCTCAACCTGGAATGCGCTTGCGTCGCTAGGTGATCGCAGGAAGGAGGTTTATAACACACTTTCTCTCCAGCTCTCTGCTCAGTCACGTCTTTCTACCTGGTCACAGCGGGAAGGCGGGAGACGTGGAGAGCAGGGACGTCCCCAAGTTGGCATCACTGGTACCGTTGTCCCACTGTCAACACTCCGTATATGGAGAGGACGGGGTTGACCTGCCAGGCTGGTAATACTGTACATGGCGAGGAGAGGTCGTTCACTTCTCCGGTAATACATTATGCAAGGGGGACGATAGGGGCGCAAAGTACTACTGATATTCCGTAAGGAGGGGTCTGTCTTTTTAGCCAGGAACACTACATAGGATTGGATGGCGCTACACAGAATTAGATGGCACTACAGAGAGTTGAAGGACGTTGTGGAGGTCTCTTGTAGCATCTTCATATGTAGCGAGGTGATGCTCTTATGTTGTCGTCTCAGGACAATCGATCGATTGATGATGCACAGTGGATTTGAAGATGCGTTATACGCATACGTACGTAGCAACACAAACACACACACACACACTAACACACACACACACACACACACACACACACACACACACACACACACACACACACATACACAAACACACAAACACACACACAAACAGACAGACAAACAAACAAACAAACAAACATGGTGTGTGGAAAGCACTGAAATTGCTATGAAAATATAGACAAACCGTGAAAGTGGTTTACCTCATATGAGGCTCATAGTTTTGATGATGTTTCTCCACATGTCCTCAAGAACTGTCCAGTTACCCATGACAAGCTGCTTGAAATGCTCAGAATGTTGCTGGAGGAAGGCGAAGTTTGCCACGGGAGTGCAAAAAGCCAAATGTCGTGCCTATCTTTAAGGAAGGAGACAGGGAAGCTGCGTTGAAACCTAGCTGAGCCTCTCTGACGGATTTTGGTCTGTGAAACACTTGGAAAGATAAGCAAAGGAATGTCTTATTTAAAAGAAGAAACTGCCTATAGTGAGTTAGAGTTAGAGACGACACACATTCAGGTAAAGGAGGTCATATGCTTACGCAAACCTCTTGGACTTCTGTGAGAAAATGAATTCCGTTTGGGAGAAATTAGAGAGACACAAGACCTCTGTGGCTCTCTACCGTCGATGGATTTCAAAGATTTCGACCTAGTGAGCAGCAACATGATCATCAACGAAGCCATCCATCAACCTTGGCCTGCGGGGGGAAATCTCGATTCACGTCTTGCATACGTCCCTGGTGGGCGTCGTCAGGCTGGACGGCTTCCGAGGGACCACCTCCATTATCCTGTCTCCTACCTGAGGTCTCCCACGGACCACAGAGATGTGACCCCCCTCAGGCTTCTTCATGAAGGACGCCCTTATGGATGTGCCTGGAGGATGATGGTAGGACGCTGACGACAGTTCTCCCGACCACCTCGTGTTCTGGAACACGTCTCAGACTCTCCAGATCTGGACCACAGCCAACAACGTCACCAACAGAGATGTCACCAGATCAAGACCACAGTCGTAGCTATCGTCAGCTTAGCTTGCAACGCCGTCCCAACCCGTGCTCTTCTGTCAGGTCATAGCCTCCTGTAAGATGTTCCCTTCCTCCAGGCTTCTCTGTGTCATCTTGGATCATCAGCTCAGCTGGAAGGAACACGTTGTCATCGACGTCATCAATTCATCCAGCTGTAACTCCCCAGCTTGGTCCTTCTCGCTCGTCCTCCAACCCACGACAGAGGTTTCTACAAATGCTGCAGATGAGGACATGCAAGTTTTCTCCCGTCACCAGAGCACCAACCATCAAGAGGTCCATCAAGAAGCGCTCAAAACACTGGTCCTCCCGACACTCTCCAGCCATCGCCTGAGCCTCATCCCACACTGTGTGTGACAACCTGCCGCCTGAACCAACCACACGCACACACTGGATCCACCACGGACGTCGGTGGTGCCTGGAAATGAGGAATTCCGCTACAGGAGAGACATACCTGCAGTTCCTGTGTGGTGGAGGGAAATTTCTGGCGTGGTCCTGACACAGCAGACACCAGGTCAGGTCAGGGTCACGGGCCCTCGATAGAGGGGAGGGGGTGGGGGAGGGGTGAGGGTCTGGGCCTCAAGGTAACAGCATCTGTCGCGTGTTGTCACCTCCTGTGTTGTGACTTTCGTCCACAGGTTCGATGGCGCGTAAGTTTCACTATTTATGTTTTCTTCAATTGACGGTGTATCATGTGGTCTACTTGAAACAATCACGTGTGTGTGTGTGTGTGTGTGTGTGTGTGTGTATCACGAAATTCTGAAATGTAAACTCTAGATTGACCTGTATTCGTGGATGTTGTCAGCCTCGTGTGAATCAGGATTCGTAGCCCTGGCTTTGGGGTCACGAGAATCTCTCTCACAACAGATTCACTTTCGTCAGATTCAGTGTAGGCCCCTCAGTAGGGACCTACCCCCCCCCCCCCCCCCCCGCTCCTATGAGGGAGTGACTGAATGATGACTTTTCATTGGCTAACGAATCTAAAAAACAGCCAATGGCAGTAGATCTTTAGGGTCGAGGTGTCAACAATCATAGTGATGCAGACGGCACGGGAGTCTGAACTACCTGCCCCACAGCCCCTGCCCCACACTACCTGCCCCACATTACCTGGCCCACACTACCTGCCCCACTGCCCCTGCCCCACACTACCTGCCCCACAGCCCCTGCCCCACACTACCTGGCCCACACTACCTGCCCCACATTACCTGCTCCACACTACCTGCCCCACACTACCTGCCCCACACTACCTGCCCCACAGCCCCTGGCCTACGCTACCTGCCCCACACTACCTGCCCCACAGCCCCTGGCCTACGCTACCTGCCCCACACTACCTGCCCCACAGCCCCTAGCCTATGCTCAGTGGGCCAATGTCTTGGATCATTTCGTTGAAAGGTCATCATGGGTTATCCGTCGGCGCCATACACCAGTGGGAGGTGTGTACAAATAAAGAAAACAGATCAGTAGGGACGTTGTGTCGTGTTTCTGTGTTTAGAAACAGCAGCTACCAACCTTGTCCTTATTAAGTAGACTTAATGGTGAAAGCAGCTTGCCTTATCATACGTTAAGATGGTCGAGACTTGCCACAGACAGCTGCATTCATGATGTGTTTCGCTTTCCCTTAGATATGGCCAAACTAATCCTTGAGTCATTAGAACAAGCAATATAGATATTGAAATTGGCCAAATATTCATTTTACTCGCGATGTCATTAGATCTATGATTAGTCATCCTCTCTTTAGTTCTTGAGGTAACCTCTTGTTCAAGCTTAGGAGAAATGTCTTTGTTGACAAGGCTTCATCTTCCGGAGGGTCTCCCGTCCCACTGAACGCCAGACTGACGACGATGATGTGCGACGCTCAGTGGGTCTTGGGTCCTCTCCCCTCAGTCCTTGATCTTCGGCTTCTCGACAAAATTATCAATAAAAAGATGAAATATAGAAACAATTGCTGAGAACAAAGAAATAAACTGCTCATGCCTTCTGGGAGTTATTGATTGAGTTAGGGCAAAGAGCTGGCCCCAACCTCTGACCTCTGACCCCTGAACTCTGATGTTAACTTTGGACGTTTTAAGAAAGTTATGTTTCTAGTTATTACTAAAGTTGGTGAGAACGCTAGACGGTAATGACTCGCTGGGAGAAAGCACATGGCTGTACCAGGCTGGGTCACCAGTACTGAGACAGAGCACACAGGTCAAGCTAGGTCACCAGCACTGGCACAGGGCACACAGGTCAGGCTAGGTCACCAGTACTGGCACAGGCCACACAGGTCAGACTGAGGATAAACTGGGCTGCGTTACGAATAAAACAAGTATCATGTGAGGAAGGTGGAGGACGAGGAGGTGAGTAGTGTGGGTGGAGGACTGGGCAGCCGTGGGCGGAGGGGGAAGTGGGGGGGATGGCTAGGTGTGGGTGGGAGGAGGAAGAGCCACGGGCAGGAGAGGCAGGGTAAGGAGGCGGTGGGCGGGAACCTTGACCACACTGCTCAGTGGTGAAGACTGACCACACAACAACACCGCTGGAGGAGGTAGGTCTTGGAGGGCTCGTTTAGAGGGGTCTTCCAGAGGAATGGGGAGGCGTAGAGAGGGGGTTAGTGTTGGCTTAGGATCTCCTGGTGAGGGGTGTGTGGTCGGGCAGCGGGAGAGGTCGTGTTCGACGCCATCGCTCGTGGGAAATTATGGACAGAAGTTTCATGTTCAGTATCTCACACGACCTTGACCAATAGGCAGGCGGGGTAGGCCTAGAGGAGGGAAGCATGCTGGGGTTAGCCTCCCCTCACCCTCACAGGAAGGGGTAAGTGAGGGGTAGAGGAGAGGAGTACCAGCCAACCACCGATATACATGCCCTGGCCTCTGACCCCAGTGTTCACGGGAAGGCACCGTTGGTGGAGGCTGGGGAAGCTGTGAGTCGAAGTGAGGTTCTCCAGCGTCCTCATCCATGAGAGACTGTCTGATGTATGTGATGAAGTAATTCTGTAGCAACTACGAAAGCCCCACTAAGATCTGACGAATACCTTTCGTGACTTGTGTGATTCTTTTGTGTTACCGCTCACAAATCAGATCAATCCGTCCAGCACCTGAGGGAGATTTGACTTAAAGTGAGATTTCGACAGGGTCTCCGTCAGGCACTTTGACTTGGGGGAGCGATTGACTCGAAGTAAGGGCAAGACAGGGAGAGCGCCCTTGTGGTCGTGTGAGTTAAGGTTAAGGTAATAATTATATATATCACTACTGAAGGACGATACAGTCTTACCCTTGATCTTACGGAAGCAATGGCGGTAACTGTGCCAGTCATGAATCTTAGTCCCCAGTCTAACGGCAGCGTAAATTCATGGTCTCCCGAGGCGCGTATGTCGACACCACGTAAGCTCAAGGTCTCTAGAGACGAACAAGTCGACACCACATGATCACAGAATCACCAGAGGCAAGCACCTCGACTCCATTCAAGCTCAGGGTCATTCGACGTGCCCTTGTCGACGTCATACGGATTCGACAGGTATCAAAATCTATCGAGGAGAAGTTTCTACAGAAGTGGCCACATCCCTTGACACTGAACCTTACGTCAGAGAGGGCGAGGAGTGAGACACACAGCCCTTCAAGATCACGCAGTCAGAGCTGATCAGGACGAGCACACCAGCAGCGTTCCTCAAGGCGGGTGCCGAGGGCCTCAGCAACCAGAGCAGGTGTATGAAGGGATGCAAGTCTAAGGAGAAAGTCCGAGACGTGAGGCAAGTCCAGGACCACTGTACTTCCTGGGTGACCAGTCCTCATGGGGATGGGCCAAGTCTTCTCACATCGTGGCCCTCCCTGGGGATGGGCCAGGCCCTACATCGTAGTGGTGCCGTCCCTACAACTTCAGTTAACTTCAACAACAAAGCCGGACACATACACAAGATTTAGTGGGAAAAATAAACAAAAAAATCTAAAAAACAAATGAAAAAGCCAAGAAACAAAATCCGGAGGTTGTATAGCAAACAAAAGGAGAAAAGATAATATGCACAGAACCCCATCAGCCACAAGGTCTTAGTTTCCCTCATTCTGTATGGAATTACTGCCATGTCGCTAGTCTTGACCCGCTCCCCGACCCGGTGCCACTATAATCTCGCGAACACATTGCTGTGTGTCCTAATCTTCAGTTTGGATGATGCAGGGCAGGTGTGTCTGTGTCATGTCTTTACACAGTCAGGCCAACATGTAAACACATCACCAAACATGTGGATGAGTACACTGCAAAATCTGAGGTGTACTATTATGAGGGCATCAGAAACTGAGCACATCGTAATTACACGAATTGAGGAAGTGGGACGCAGATATGAGGAAAAGTGAGGGGAAAATGAAGTAAGAAAGCGAGAAAAAATGAGAATTCATGAGATATATATAAGGAATGAAGATGGAGGGATGAGTGATGAATAGATTAGGGAACGTGAGGACGTGAGAGGGAGGGATGTGAAGGCATGAAGGGGAAAATAGGAATCAGTGAGGTGCCACAGTGCGGTAGATGCGACGTCATCTTCCTCAGAGAGAGAGAGAGAGAGAGAGAGAGAGAGAGAGAGTCCAGGTTGTGAAAATATCTGGTGTTGTCTGACATGTCGAGTGGAAGTGTTTGTGGTAGTTGTATGGAATAATGATTCTGGACGACGTTCCATTTATTGATAATCATGAATGGGAAGTGAGGAAGGGAAGGAGTTACGTGGAAGCGTAAGTGTAGTGGATTGTGGATTTATGCACATGGTGGAGTGAAGTGCATGGAGGAGCAATCAATGGACGATAGTGCATGGATGGATTATTGTGGAGAAAGATGTGATGACGCAAGAATAATGAAGACTAGTAATGAGGAACATGAAAATGGAAAACAGTAATTGTGGAGGATACTTCTGAAAAACTGTGGGACGAAGAACAGGACAGAATAATTGCAGTAAGGAAAGATATGGAGGAAAAAAAGTCCTGCCGGCCCCTCAGTTGCAAGCTTTGTAGCCAAGTTGTTTGAGCCAACATCTTCGGTTCGAAAATGTCATGATGAATGAAAAAGAACGGAGGAAAGAGGAGAGATGATAATGAAGGAAAAATAATAACAAACATGAGGATGTATGCGCAAAGATCAATAAATGTGGATTGATATTGTATGGAGCGCTAGCCACGTTGAGGAAGACGAAGCATAGAGGAATGACTGTGGTGTGAATAGATAAACGAAGAAACATTACATGTATATGGAGGAATGGTCGTGGCGAAGATGGAAATTCAAGTAGGAACACTTGTGCTTACGGAAGAAATGCATGCAGGAATAATTGTGGGAACGTAAGAAATACACGGTAGTATGATTGTGGCGAGGGATGAAACGCATGGAGGAATAATCGTGGTGGAAAGAGAAACACCACGAAGATGATTGTAGTGGTGAAGGAGTTACAATGAGAGATGAGTGAATAATGGGACAGTGAGGGCTGAGTCACAGCTCAGTGAATGATAACCCACCCAGAGAAGGTCACGGCCAGGGAGGGAACAGTAGTCATGACGAGGAAGAGACGTGTGGTGAAACAGACGGAGGAAATACTCGTAGGAACGGAAAGGATCGACCCATTCCTCTGGTCCGAAGCGGGAGGGGTTGCGCAAGAATAGACACTCAGAGCGACGTGAGGGATTGTGGTAGGTATGAGGTCTTTATGTGGTCTGAGGCGCGGCAAAAAACGCAAGCGGAGAGATGAAAAAACATGATAAACGCGAGACAGATTTTGTAGGCTAGATATATATGGATAAAGGAAGAGATATACGATAAAGGACATGAGTCTGTGGTAGAAGTCTGTGCTATACTATACGATGAAACAGGACACCACTTGAAGGTTATCATTAGTCTCCGATGAACGAGTGACTAAGTGGAAGAGGAGTTTGCAAGCTATTTACTTGTACTTAAAGAAAGAGTTTACCATATCTTTATTAACCTCCCTACGTGATGACTCATCTCCCTTTGATCTTATGAGGAAACTTACCATCAAAATCCTTACCGGGAGAACAGCTCACAGAAACAGGAACTTGTGGAGTCTTGAAGGTGAACTTTAGAGTCGATCTTTTGAACACACATGACCGGGAGGTGAACAGGAACCTTGAGATGAGAGAAGAGGTGAGACAAGTGATCACAGGGACCTCACAGCTCACCCTGACTTAATCAAAACGAGATCGATGGAGAAACTAAGTGGGCAATGTGATGGATCTGAGACGTGTCTGGACCGGACTGAACAAGGTCTCCTGCACAGTGTGAAGCAAGAGAGAGACAGAAAAAAAAGGGGGATATACAGCGGAAGCTTAGAAACGAAGGAAATCTTAGATAGAAAAATAATGGATGATAAACGAAGGATAGAAACAACTGTAAGTCGAGAAGGAAATAATAAGAGAGAAAAGAGAAGATTTAATGCGAAATTGAGGTTGAAAAACGTGTCGTTACACTCACACTATTGTAGGGTGACAGAGAACCCCTTACAGACAGAGAGACAGACGAGTTGATGTGACCGACATATGGCCTGGTGAACACGGGGGACCGGTACAGGTAGAGAGAGAACTTGATGAACACAGGCGACCTGAACAGACAAACAGACCGGCCTGTAAAGATAGAGGATCCGTCCAAACAGACGGGTGGGCTGCTGTACACAGAAGACCCGACGAACGTAAAGAACCCGTCCAAACAGACGGGTGGGCTGCTGAACACACAAGCAATGCGGAAGTCCCCACGAGACGGTTCTGAGCTCAACGATGGGCGGGAAAATGTCGCTTTTAGAGTTGCCCAGGTACCGGGGGGGTTGTCGAGTTGCCAAGTCATGTTATTGTTGTTCCATACCGACCTGAGACTCTTATCACATACGGAGCTCTATGATGAACCATTTGGCATCGCAGGAGGAAGTATGAGTGGGAGAATTACTATAACATGAGACGCTGCCTCCAAATGGTTGTGCAATTAGACGTTTCGAAATGTACTCCTGGGGTAAGACTACAGTGTGGTGAGGACGGACGTAAGACTACGGTGTGGTGAGGAGTGAGGTAAGACTACAGTGTGGTGAGGACGGAGGTAAGACTACAGTGTGGTGAGGATGGATGGCCAGCACGATGTGTTCAGGAAGTTAAGACTTCACGAGGTAACACGTTTCACAACCTAAGCCCAACCCTCGACGTATCAATAGTTCACGAAATGTCCGCCCAAAACGTAGGCTCTCCAGAGACTACGTCCGGTCCCCCCGAAGATATGTGACAAAACCCATAAGGTATCGCTCGCAGACACACACACACACACACACACACACACACACACACACACACACACACATCGGGAGCACTTCCGAGTTCGCCTTCCCATGAGATTGCGTCAGGATGTCTCTCATTTTCACAACTCTAGGGTCACTCCGGACGGTAGACGACGAGGAAACACATCGTTGATAACGACTCCAGACTGATCCTGGAGGAGGCCAGAGCCCTACACCACCACCTTCGTATGGAAACCAGAACGCACGGGGCAATCGTTGATGCTGCACGATATGTTAGACGCGTTTTAAAGTGAACGAAAGGTTAAGCATAAGGCAGACTAGTTCCACAGGCATGGCGCTCTCTCGCCCCCACAAGGTCGCGCAGTACTAACACACGGCAACTCTCGCTACCTCCCCTTCCTTCCTCTAGCCACATTTCACGCTGTAAGCACGTTGATGGCTGCCTCCTGTCTCCACGCGGCCCAGAGACACCGCTCATCACACCATCATCGCTGGCATGAAGCATGACTTATGGAGACTCGGACGTCAGTACGACCCTATTGAACCCAGACACTGGGAGGCCTAGACATCACCTGGATTCATACGAAGTACTTCGATGTTGCCCCCATAGGCTCCAGGTGCCTCGTGGGGTCTTATTTATCAGCATTAGTGGCAGCCGCTGGGTCTTCTTTCAGGCCAGGCAGTCAGCGATGATGGAGAGGCCAGGAACTCCTGATGTCTAAGTACCTCCTCCGCTCCCGCTAGATAGGAATGTGACCCCTGCTACTTCCTGCTGTTTCCCAGTACTGCTGACTGCTTCACACGGCTTCAGTCTACTGCTGACGACTTCCTACTCCTCCGCTCTGCTGCCTACCTGCTCATATGTCTCACTCTCCTTCGTCCTGCTATACTTTCTTACCTAGATACTCTCTGGGTCATCCTACCCCAACCTGTTTGTCTCTTTCCTCTCTTCCTACCCACACCTCCCTCTTCTTACTTCTTCCTTCTTTGTCTTTCTGAGTTTCCAGTTCTCCCTCATCATCTGACTTACTGCAACAATCTTTCCCATAGTCTCATTACTCTTCACTTCCTTATGTCACATTATTTCTCCCATCTTGCATTATTCCTCTGCTTTTTGCATTTATCTGTTCCCTCTTCTGCTTACATCCTCCTCTGCTCCCTGCAGGACAACAGATGTTCAGAGTGTATTCCATTGAACGAGCGATCGAGAGACTAAGCTGACCTACCCATTGTATCCAACATGTTGTCATCAGCTAAGGCTGTCACCTGTGTGTTCAGTCGTCGGGTAGAACCACTTCAGATGTGGCCTCTCGTAGCACCACAACACATGGCTGATCATGAGTCTGTGGCCTCGCTCAGTTCGTGGTTTAAGACTCAATTCGCTGACGATCAATACCATCACTTCGCCATAAGATTACATCGAAGCTCAACTGATATATTGTCTATCAGGATTTCGTCAGTTATCTTCCTAGTCCTCCTTGTGAAGTATTATTTCCGCTCGAGGTGATACCTCAAGGAGAGGGCGAGGAGCTAAGATCTAGAAGCATTTCCGACGAGATGGGAGGCGTCCTACTGGCTTTCCATGTAGTCAGAAGCTCGTCAATTATAAATCTTGAATCACGGATCAGATGGTTTGTTGGGAACGAAACTCAGTTTTCGTGTGCCAAACACTTTATAAATCTAGTAGATCCCTGAGCATGACTCTAAGTCACGCCCTTATGCACGACGAGGAAACTTGATACACATAAACTTCTTCAGTAAATAAGGAAATAATGTGGTCCCAGCATGTTATTACTGTGTAAAAACCTTAATTAGGAAATAATCACTTTATTACTTTGTTACTAAGAAATCCCCGCACGGTACATGTCCACTTTTTGCAGGTACAGCCAGGACGTCACGTGACGAGCCAGGGAGAAAGTGGTGCTTGTCAGAGCAGCAGAGGCAGGTGCACCTGACTCACTGGCTCTCTGATGCCTCGTACAAGTCCTTGTGAAGGTAGAGTCATGAAGCTTTGAATTCACGCCTTCATGACACTTGGGTCCGACGGTACGTCCCTTGGTTACGACGGTACGACCCTTGGTTACGACGGTGCGACCCTTGGGTACGACGGTACGACCCTTGGATACGACGGTACGACCCTCGGATATACGACAGAGTCAGCCAACCCAACACTTCACGACCAACCTACCTTTAGATGCACACATCACGACCTTCCATAACACAGCCTCCCTGACTGTCCCCCTTCCCTCAGGCTACCCTCTATCCACTCCCTCTTCATATGGGAGCCGTGGAGAGGACTGGATGTGGTCTCCTATCAAGGATGACCGGTACCTCCTCCATACAGCCACTCTTAAAGTGTCATCTTCTTATACAATGTGTGGCTCGAGGGGAGACACGCATCTAGTATTGGAACCCTTTGACTGACTTTGCCATCTGGTGGAAAGATTCAGCTACACGAACTTTGAAACTCATTTGTTCTTTGAACCATCTAGAAAAGGGGTTCTATTATCTCAAGTGATGTTATTAGGAAAGCATCTAGTTTTGTGGTGTTAGATTTTGAATAATAGATAGTTTGTACTGGTTCTCATATGACAGTGTATCGTTGTCCAACTGTGAACCTATAACATTAATGAGGAGCTGAGGGTACAGACATTGAATTCTTTATTCAAATTCTTGTTATTGTCTCTGATATGGTATCAGTGTCTCACGTCAATATACAGAAAGTTGACAATGTTACGTCCATCTTGGCAAATTACCAAGAAAGTATAGATGTAAATGCATTGCCAAAGCTACGCTCTCAGTGCTGAACAAATCATGAAATGTTACACATGTTTAAACCAACATTTCCAGAGGATCATGATCTCAATAACCAAATATATAAATTTCATCTAAAAATAATCATTTCTTAACTTTGGTGATGATTATTGTTGGTGAGGCATCGCGAGGCAAGTGAATGTTGTCGACCTTCCTGGCAAACAATGCCTCCCTCCCTCTGACTACTGTTCTCCTGATGCCTCTCACCTCTGGCATGACGCCCGTCGCCTCCCTGCAGTCTCTTCCTCTCATATTAGGAACTTTAACCCATCTCTGACAGCTGAGATGATCCACAGACTCGCTGGCTGATATGTAAATCCCAGTAAAACTGTAGCAATAACCGCAAAATATTCATCTTCGCCATCGACCTTACGATGTGTGTGTCTGGTGGTTTCCGGAACCTGACTCCTCACCTGCAGGTCAGCCTGCGATCAGGCCTCACCCGGTGAGGACCTGCTGGTCTACCAGGCTGTTTGATGCTGCAGGTATTCGTTTATAGCATCCCATGTGACCTATATGGTCAGTGACATCATGGCTGAGGGAGTTCAGTTTTCTTAGGAAGAGATGCAGGAAGCATCCTGTGGTTCTCATGTTATCCACAGGTAGTATGGTGAGTCTTGTATTGTGTGGGAGGCTCCAGTCACGGACAGAAGCCCACATCAAGGCCAGGCCTTCACTGAAATATACAGAGTTAATGAGAAGAGAAGAAAAAGAAACGAGAAAGTATCTACAAATTTTGGAGGAAGCGGAAAACCTGTATTTTGAACTGTGTCAGTTTGTACTTATTGGGGGAGATATGAGAGGGTACAGTTCCAAAGTTTCCAGGTGTAAGAAAAGAAACAGTTATCAAAACAGCCCACCTGTAGAATGTCACTGGCCACACAGTGATCATGTGACACAGCAGATTGCCGTGTATTGTGTGATCTAGTTTAGCGGTGTGGGCACACAAGCAGCTAGCTCTCGGAAGCTAAGACCATAGTAATACCTATAGTAAACGGAAAATGAACCAAACTACGGCGCAGGGCAAGTGGGTCAAGTTTTGAAGTTCGCCTGGGGGAGTCGATGAGTAGGACCGCTTTCGACTCAACCCTGTCAAGTAAGGACTCTATACAAGGACGAATCATTCCTTCGTATGAACACTGCACACGTTCGGAAGAAGAGAAATTTCCACATCTATATAGGACTTCCATTGTCTTAGAGGCGGACTTAGCTATTTCCTTACTGGACAGCGTTGGCCTCTGTTTCTTAAATGCTTCATACAGCATCTTTGATCTTCAATGGAACGAATTTGCACCTTCCACCTGACGTGTCTTTCCCGCAAGGAATTAGCTTCCTTTTGTGTTTGGGGCACCGGACCTTCCAGTACCTAACTTAGGTATGGTACATCTCACATGTACACCTTCATAACTACCGCTTGTCCCTGTAACTCAGGTACCGTAACAATAACTCCTGGTGGTAAAGGCTTCCCTGGTTGTATGTCAGGTGTGTTGGGTAAGGTGTGGACACAAGTGCTACCGTCTAGTGAGAGGAAGTTCTCATGTCGGTGTCGTCATCAGATGCGCTTCTCTCGTTTTGAGAAGTGTCAGTACCCAACTCGCCATGTTCTAATTTGATTGGGTGATCACTTTGTGGTCCTCTCTCTCTCTCTCTCTCTCTCTCTCTCTCTCTCTCTCTCTCTCTCTCTCTCTCTCTCTCTCTCTCTCTCTCTCTCTCTCTCTCTCTCTCTCTCTCTCTCTCTCTCTCTCTCTCTCTCTCTCTCGTCATGCTCAACGTCCCCCCTCGAATCCATCTGTGACTCTCTCCTTTCGCTCATATTTCAAAGGGCGTGCTATTGACAGAGGAACACAACATTCATATTGTAGCAACGTCCTGGTCTTCTGTCGTGCTGGCGATAAAGTCATTCGTGATATCGAAACGTATACCAGACGTTGGTGGTGGACGTGGAGATATAAGGGGTGATCGCGAGAGATATCAACGCTGAACAGATAGGCATCCAGAGGCCTGGGTCCAGAGGGCTGGAGGAAGGGGAGATGTGGCAGGTGGACGGCGTGACGCAGGGAAGACAGGAGGTCAAGACACCACAAGGAAGAGAGAGAGAGAGGAGAAAAAAATAAATTGATAATGGAAGACTTGAAGGTCAGGTGATGTGAGCACGAGAGGATGAGGGAGACTGAAGCTGTGGCCACACGTGAATCTGTGACACTGAAACTCATGTTGACGGCCGGGAGATAAGAGATTAGATCAAGATGTGGCACATGAGGTTATCTCGTCTGCTTATCTGTTCACCGTACGTGATGTGACGCTTGGTTATCTGTCACCGTACGTGATGTGACGCTTGGTTATCTGTTCATCGTAAGTGATGTGACGCTTGGTTATCTGTTCACCGTACGTGATGTGACGCTTGGTTATCTGTTCACCGTACGTGATGTGACGCTTGGTTATCTGTTCATCGTAAGTGATGTGACGCTTGGTTATCTGTTCACCGTACGTGATGTGACGCTTGGTCATCTGTTCACCGTACGTGATGTGACGCTTGGTTATCTGTTCACCGTACGTGATGTGACGCTTGGTCATCTGTTGACCGTACGTGATGTGACGCTTGGTTATCTGTTCACCGTACGTGATGTGACGCTTGATTATCTGTTCACTGTACGTGATGTGAACATTGGTAAGTAAGAGATGATGTGCCAAATTACATTTTTCCCCCTTCCCCGCTCCCACCCACGCCCACACCCCACCTGACCCTCCGTAACACCACGCCCACACCCCACCTGACCCTCCGTAACACCACGCCCATTGATGATCTTGCATCGTCGTGTATCATCATGTATGAAATACATCATACACGATGTATAGTCAGACCTACAGAGACCTACATGTCCCATGACGTCACCGTCTGACCTCATCTTACTAACAGTAATCATCATGACGTCATCATCTGACCTCATCTTAGTGACAGTAATCATCTCCCGTCATTAAGGTCAATGGTTGTGTGAGTTCACGTGATCGCTTCCCCGGGGGATCGTTACCATTTCTAACAACGTAGTTCCTGCAGTTGCGACACAGACCTCGTCTCGTTCTAATAACGAGGTTACCAGAAAACCATCCTTGATTAACGAGACTCCTCTGAGCGTCATAACTACGTGGGGTTATTACTGACGCCACTCTGGCCTCCGTGTGTGACCTTGCTAGTCCAGACAGGCAAGCGAGGTCAACCGAGAATATAGAGCACACTAGCAAGGGTTGGCGTGGAATTTCTAGCCTCTTCAACGCCGGAGTCCGTCCACCACCTTCTGCCTCAACGCGTCGTCAACGCCCATCTTCCTCTGGAGATGTTGTCAAGGCCATCTGAACCTGGTTCAACGCTATGGCATCCCCCTACATCCACTTTATTAAGTCCCTTCTTCTCCTGGTCAGCACCTAGCCCTGTCTTACAAGGCTACTCCAGCACCTAGCCCTGTCTTAGCTGCACCATCCCCTAGCCACAGCCTAGCCCTGCTATCCAGCTGTGCGTCACCATCTGTCCGGGTGTCGGGCCATTCTGACACCCGACACACGAACAGAGATGGGCACCAACACCTCCCCCTGCGGCACTCCATCTCGTCTCTGGAAATCAACCAACATGTTTACCTTTTCTTCAACTTCCCACCACCCGCCTCACTCGCCTCCACACCTTCACCATCCATCATCACAGCCCCACCATCATCACCATCACCACCACCACCACCATCACCATCACCACCACCGTCACCACCACCACCACCACCATCACCATCACCACCACCGTCACCACCACCACCATCACCATCACCATCACCACCACCATCACCAGGTCACTACAGCCACAACCAAACTCTGTTTTACACTTTCTCCGCCCCGAGCTGTCATCGTTTATCCCGCTGCCACAACAACAGAGGTAAGGACTCAACACATGTAACAACATCCTGCTATGTTGCTCCCTATGGCTACCTGACAATAGAGTTGCGATCGGCGTTCCTGGTCGAGACCCCGGACGATACTCTTGAGGTATACGAAGACCGCTGTTCCTCGCTACGTAAGCCGGGCACGGTAGCCACGTCCAGCTGCTCCCTGCAACGATGGGAACCTTATAAGATGAGGGTGAGGGACTCAAAAGATAAGGAGATATAAGGGATGAGGGAAGTAAGAGGATGAGTAATTGGCATTGAACGAGTTACCATTCTCTGGTGTGAGGGGAAATGGGTGGCCTCTCCCTCATTCGGGTTCTATTTCTGTTGAATATTCGTTGGTGTTTCACAGTTGCTTTAAGAAGTACATTTACGGAAAGTAATCACTAACTGTTGATCTAGCGATTACCTGAGTCATTTCGATTATTAGGTATTATCAGATTATTATTAGGTTTGCCAGATTATCATTAGTTGTTATCAAAATAATCATCAGGTATTAAGAAAGAGAGACAAAAATACTTTAAGGCTTTCAAAATATTTTAGTCTTTGGCCATTGTTTTTATCTAAAGCCAGACTAAACATTTAGCAACAACTGACAATAATTCAGTCAGTATGACCACTTGTGATACTCGTGTGTCTAGATCGATTCTGAAAGTCACAAGAAATTGAACAACACAACAGAGAAGCAGAGTTGACACCTGTGAGGGTATGTGCATCATGCTCCCTCACAGGCGGTGTTGTGAGGGCATTCCGTAGGTCTGATATTCCTAACCACCTCATCGAAAAGTCCTCATTAAGCTGACGTTGTTATGCATGACATTACAGTCTAAGGTATCCATCAGGAGGACTGAACCTCACGCCAGGCTTGACCTACGCTGGTGATGCAGGCGACGCCCTCACCCAAGCCTAAAGAAGTCAACTTTAAACCTACTGTCCGTGATGACAGAGAAGCGACCTCCTAGTTGTTACGTGAATCAGCCTTCGCTTCGTTCCATCCTGAGATCAACCGCAGGTGCGAGTTGATGGAGGCGGAGGACTGGTTATAGAGCGATCGCTGGAGTGGAGGAGAAAGTGTTATTTTTAAGGGAAAGGAGGAATTCAACTCTCCCGAGCTGAGACGCCGCTGTTGCTAAATGTATTCCAGACACACCGCCTCCCTATAGCCTGGTTGGTCCCCTCGGGGAGGGAACTGACGAGGCGGAGGTGATGACCTGACCCGTGCAGGAGGGACGGAGGCGTGGCTGAGCTAGAGGAGGAGGAGGAGGAGGTGCTCTCAGCCGAGGTTCGTGTACGCGGGAGTACAAGGGAACAACAGAAGACCAGGTGGTCTTATGATGTGGTCATCTGCTGGAGGGCAGATAATCGTAACCTAAATTCCTACTCTGTGTAGATGGAGACATGATAGTACGTACGCCTCCTTCCTACCCGCCACTGTAGATAGAGGCAGGTTAGTAAATAAGGTTCCTCTCCACCTACCACTATAGATGGAGATAGAAAGCCCCCTCCCTACCCACCACCTCCTCCCGCACATCAACCGTCAGGAAATCAGCTGTGAATAGCTATGTGTGTGTGTGTGTGGGGGGGGGGGGGAGTCCTGAGGTGGAGGCGGGAAGGGGAGGGGGAGACGAGGAAGTGGAAGCAGTTCTGGTTTCTCCCCAGTGAGGCTGAGGGTGTGGGGTATAATGATGGATGGTCACGCCCAAAACTGGTTAGGTTGTGGAGGTCATGTGATGATGTTGGTGAGGAAAGTATGTGTTGGAGATGTTATGGTGATGATATGATGGTGAGGAGAGTATGTGTTGGAGATGTTATGATGATGATATGATGGTGAGGAGAGTATGTGTTGGAGATGTTATGGTGGTGCTATGATGGTGAGGAGAGTATGTGTTGGAGATGTTATGGTGGTGCTATGATGGTGAGGAGAGTATGTGTTGGAGATGTTATGATGATGATATGATGGTGAGGAGAGTATGTGTTGGAGATGTTATGGTGATGATATGATGGTGAGGAGAGTATGTGTTGGAGATGTTATGATGATGATATGATGGTGAGGAGAGTATGTGTTGGAGATGTTATGGTGATGATATGATGGTGAGGAGAGTATGTGTTGGAGATGTTATGGTGATGATATGTTGATGATAAAACTTAAATGATGAAGATGAGGAGCTGATGTGCCGGAGATGGTGATGAGACTTTGTGTTGTCGTTGGTGAGGGAGATATTGTGTTGGTGATGACGTAAAGAAGTATTGTATTGTTGTTGTTGATGATCTTGTGTGTTCTTGAGGTGTGAGTAATGCTTCCCGTGTCATGCTGTGGAGGTGATGTGATCCTCGTGGTGTAGAGAGACTGTACTAGCATTGCTGTGGACCCACAGCTCTGCAAATTGCTGTGAAGACACTAGCGCTGCTGTGGAGGTGAGAGTGTGTGTTTGTGTGTGTCTGTGTGTCTGTGTATCTGTGTGTCTGTGTGCGTGTGTGTGTTTGTGTGTTTATGAGCGCCTTAACTCGGCAAACATTCATTCTGTGGTTCATTCACACGACTGAAACTCACTGTACTAACTTTATAACACAATTCTCCATTAACTTGATTAAATCATAAGTTAGAATCTTGGTCAAGTTAGGATCTAGGGTAGAACTTTCTCCTAGGACGGCAGATGATGAGGACAACGGGTGAACATCGGTGAAATATGACACTTCCACAGGTACGCTGTGAGGAGGTTGGAACATGACGCCTACAGACCACAGCTACTGAACGCGGCGCCAACACAAGGTTAAAGGCAAGGCAACGCTTACGCCCCCCCCCCCCCCCCCACACACACAACCAGCCACCCACTCTTGACCCGTACCAGCCCCAACCCTCCCTCCCTCCCTCCCTCCCCCCTTTTCTCCAATATGAGGATTTTTTCTCCCCAGGGTGAACAAGGCCGCATGCGGTCTTCAGAATCATGCACACGTTGTCTCAGCGTGTCCTAGTTCATCCTAGGTTGTAATGCCTCACTTCCACAATCTCCTGTAACCTTCGAGATGTTTGGAATAACACTAACGTCTTTATTTTCTACCATTGTTTACTTAAGTAACAAACCCTTGTTTACTTAAGTAACAGACCCTCGTTTACTTAAGTAACAAACCCTTGTTTACTTAAGTAACAGATCTTTGTGTACTTTAGTAACAGACCATTGTTTACTCAAGTAACAGGGAAATGAAATAAAAGTGCCTAGTGTAAAATGATTTTCACATGAGAAAATGCATAATATGAGGTAATTTCCTTATCTGTGAGTCCAGTAAAGATGAGCTCTTATTACGTCATTGACTATGATCACATGACAACGATTTGCATACCGTAATATTCATTTGCATACCAGTAATATACATTTGTACACCGGGTATATTCATTTGCATACCGGGTATATTCATCTCATGATATTATGTGTCTTTGAATGTAACGCAGCCACGGCCATCTTGCAGGCCAGAGCGGAGATCAAGAGATTAATTCTATCATCAGAAATTCTTGACCTGTATACTTCGGATCCCCACTGACTGACCTTCCAGAGGTCAACAACAATAAGTCCAGCGATAGTCATCTTCATCAACCGCTGGACGACCTTGCAGAGGTCAGTAGGGGGTCATGTTCTCCTTGGTCATGAGACCCTCAGCACTACAAGTGACTCAGGTCATAATGCCCTACAGGTCTTCGTCAGTGGGTTGACCTGAACCAACAAGAACTTCAGGTCATATTAGCCACCGGGTCCTCCTCGAGCCACGGGCCTCGCTGAATATAAGACTAGTGGGTTAAGAAAGACAGTTTCCTGTATGCAAATGAGACAATCTTTATCCCTCACTGGTTTCCATATAATATGAATATCAGGAAAGACTGGGCATTACCTGTAGCTCGTCCCTGATGCAAGAGGCTAAGACTATGTCTCCTGTATCCAAGACTTGTAATAAAAGACAAATCAAACATTTACTCCTACAGACACAGGGTGGTTAGGTGGTCAGGATGATAACTGAGTCTTTTTACGGTGCCTTAGTCCGAGCTCTAGCGACGGCAGTATCTTCATGGGAGGGAGGGGACCTGCGTGACATAGTCTGGGTCGCGCATGCATGGCTACACAAAACAGTTCTATAATGGCGACTGATGACAGACATCGCAGCCGACCTCATCTTCTGACACCTCACCACTCAGGCAGCTGACGCGTCTTTACTTATAACTGGGTTATAACTGAGAGTTGTGGACCAGAAGTTGTAGTTCATCCTTCCTCGTCACCCTCCCGACGGCGACACATTCGCCATACCGGGGATCCTCACTGTGGCGGACGTGTGTCGTAGCACGCGTTGAGACGGACGGGGCGACGCGCACGGGTTATTGCCGGACGCGTGGCGCCTGCAACTGCAACACTGCAAAGGAAGTCGATCAACGGAGCAATGTAGACTTTACCCCTTGGGTATGAAATTACCAGCACAACTTCTACAGACTGGCCCACAGACTTGAGTTACAGATGGGGTATCAGAGAGAACGTGTCAACGAGATAGTGTACCTAGAGATAAGACTTGGGTTACTAAGGACAGGGTTATCAGGAAGAGGGGATCAGAAAGTCTTAGAGATAAGGAATCAAGAGTAAGTTTTCCTGGTCGTTATCTTTCCGGAGTGGCTGATGATTGTCAGTGGAGTCAGAGGTGACCATCAAGTTCCTTATCACTCGTAGAGAGAGTGAGAGTTCTGGAAGCTACACCAGCAGAAGGAGGAAGCTGTTGGCTGTGGCAAGAGCGAAGGGTAAGTTGCGCCACCAGGGAGAGAGAGAGCCTCAGGCACTGCCACGCCCTCCACACCACCCACTCCAGCAGGTGAGGAAGGAAGTGGAAAAAGAAGATAGAAATTGAGGTAAGGAAAGAATGGGCGGCAGGAGGAAAAGCAGAAGACAGGATGGTAATGGAGAGGAAAAGGAACTCGATCGTGACGATGAAGTAGACGGAGGAGGACGAAGGAGATGGCTTAGTGGACGCAGCAGGCGGCGGGGAAGAGGATGGGTAGTTGAAAGAACATCAGGAGTCGATATCCACCATGGTGGGGTGGATATCGACGCATCACGTCGTTCTCCTGTAGTTCCGTTCCGGTGTTGCGGGTCTGTTCCGTTCCCATACCCAGAACTTGTGCAGACGACCTATAAAAAAAGACACTCGTTTATATCATAAATTATTTCTGAAGCAAATCAAAGCCAATTTGATGGCCCTGGAGGACCACACTGACCACTTCTGCTGAGCATGCAAAACTTGACATGCACTTGAGAGAACTGGTATTACAACTGCTTCACATTACAAAGACAACATTCTCAAGGCAGGAATGTGGAACGTTGCTTTCACAGTTCATTCAGCACGAGTAACAACAACACAGCCACTGGCATGCCCTCACCCCGGCTCTTTAGGTATACAAATATCATTTTCCGCTCGTCATTCACAACAACAACAGCAACAGCAAAAATCCTGATCACGACATTCCATCAATTATCTTTTTATCTGTGATTTTGACGAGTTTCGAATGAGTGAGCAGGCAAGGAGGAGGAGGAGCCACGCGCACGGACCTGGGAGAGCACAGAGAGGAGTCATCTCTCTCTCTCTCTCTCTCTCTCTCTCTCTCTCTCTCTCTCTCTCTCTCTCTCTCTCTCTCTCTCTCTCTCTCTCTCTCTCTCTGGATGTAAAGTACCTCTTATATAATCGTATCCATGTCGTACTTTATTGTTCATCAGGAAAACTTATAAACCCCCTGGTAACTCCGTGCACCACGAACACGTCCACAGAAAGGTTCACCAGCTTATCATCACTGCAGCTTATATGATACATTTACATCTTATGATACATTCACAACATCTTATGATACATTTACAACATCTTATGATACATTCACAACATCTTATGATACATTCACAACATCTTATGATACATTTACAACATCTTATGATACATTTACAACATCTTATGATACATTCACAACATCTTATGATACATTCATAACATCTTTTGATACATTTACAACATCTTATGATACATTCATAACAGCAGTATCAGTTCAGTAATATACGATACAACAGCTGTATTATCAAGTTAAAGCATACATCCACACCACCCACACTCATGTGACGACAGATATATGAAGATATAAGGAATATACCGACTGATCACGTCTCGTGGTGGGAAAGACGGTCCATATATGTCTGGTTGTATGTGTTGAAGATATCTGTGGTATGTGGGTCAACAAGGAGGAAGGGCGTTTGTGTCCATCTTACACTACGTAATTCTTCTGGATATAACTGTTTATTGTAGTTATTTGTTCACACACACACACACACACACACACACACACACACACACACACACACACACACACGAGCTCCGTGGTGTAGTGGTAAGCGTTATAGAGAATGAGTCAGCACGGGCCAGCCCAGGGTCGAACCTGCATGGGTTCGACGAATCTTGGATGTGGCAGTCGGCCCAGGTGTTCATCATCCCCTCGGGAATGGTCGACTAATGAGTACTTGTCTCAAGCTTGGGGGAGGGGGTGTGCATACATGCATACTGTGCATATTGTACATACTGTACATACTGCACATATTGTACATACTGTACATACTGCACATATTGTACATACGAAGCTAATCAGGACACATGTTCGAAAAAGATGTCAAGGAAAAACCTCGTAAGAAAAGTGATGGATGAAATGAACGGAAAAATGAAACAGTGATATAGGTAGGGTGGAGCAGTCGCGCTGGACCACACCCTCCTGATCAGTGGGTAGCCTCGAGCCCTCCCCCGCCGTCAATACACCACAGCGCACAACTCCCGCCACAACACAACCTTCCGGAACTTGACCACCACATCCCCCCAACATTCTGCACGAACCTCAACTCGTCCGTGGAGCTTTCGTACCGTATCCTATAGCGTTCGTGGTCCGTGCAACTTTCGTGACGTATCCTGTAGCGTTCGTGGTCCGTGCAACTTTCGTGACGTATCCTGTAGCGTTCGTGGCAGCGAATTTTAAAACGTCCGGAACAGAATCGTGTTGTGCTACTCATATGTAGTTTTTCTTCCTCGCCATCAACCGTTCATTGATCTATTTCTGATAACGTCTAGCGCTGGTCAGTAGCACATTACATTAATGTCGAGTTGCGTAATAGGTTTATGCCTCCGGGTAAGGATGGCGCGGGTGACGGAGCGCTTCATCAGGTAGTTTCGTCGCATTCCGTCTCATCTGACATTCAGAGAAGGTTCTCCTGGGCAGCATTATGCTTGTTTGCCATGCCTTACCACCGACCAACGTTCTTGCCGCACTTCCCTACATGGAATTAGCATTCCTGTTGTGTTTGCCAGGTGGATTTGTCGTTCTTGGGACTCGTTTGTTTTTACATGATCCAAGGAAGCACTTGCCATATTGGACAGGTCCTTCCCCAAAAGAGGAGTCATGTGCTGGTATGTCATGAAGAAGTAATTAAGAACACTGGCTTTCCTTTACAACAGAAAGCTTCATCTCTCTTTCCCTTTTTTCTTACCTTTGTAGTAACATTTCAGGAGGGAACTGAGAGGGAAGATGTCCATCACATTATGATGGTTTTTGAGGATTCTTAGCTTTTTTTTTTTCAGTACATGTTCGAACATTCCTTTGAAACATGATCAACACTCCATAAGGGATGCATCGTCTCCCACATAGATGAGCCTCCCACCTCCCTATGAACGCGCCCGTCGCACAAACACAAGATGAGGAAAAGATTGGAACTTGAGAGGAATCACTCACGACCTCACTCGGCTCCTGGTTGAAGCCTGGGAGCTGGGTTACCACGACCTGGCTCGTGACGCAACCGACACCAACCATCAGGGGTCACCAGACACGTCCTTGTGTGTGGTTGTCAACGTAGAACATCGCCTTCGAGTCGTCCATATCCGTCGCACACATCAACTTCAACATCTAATTTACATACACCTTTGATTATCTTACTAAACTATGATTGATCATAGTTTCGTGATTATGATCTCTTATGATCGTCACTATCACTAATTTCACTTGTTTTTGCTCTAGGTGACCACGAGGGCGCGTTACCCAAGACACAATCATATTCTCCTTCACCAGTTTTGGGTCAGTCCAGTTCATACAGGATATGTGGGTTCCTGATCCATTGCTTGATGGTCTCTTGGCCAACACAGGCCTCCGTCGCTCGCCCGACCTGAAGGCCACCTGGATACCTGGTCCTCACCACC
The DNA here is from genome assembly GCF_036320965.1 of Panulirus ornatus. Taxonomy (NCBI): domain Eukaryota; kingdom Metazoa; phylum Arthropoda; class Malacostraca; order Decapoda; family Palinuridae; genus Panulirus; species Panulirus ornatus. The sequence goes on along the minus strand of NC_092246.1, from coordinate 22,349,148 downwards.
TACCTTTTGTTACCGTAGTAAACACAAGAAGCAACAGATCGATGGAACTGCCTCAGACCTTCACCTCATCGGATCGTAATTGTTTTCTTCATCAGCATCCGTTCATGTGTCGGTGTAGATAACCAGCATGATTGAATCTATCGCTGCTCCCTATGTCTACCTCATCTTAATTTCTCATCTACGTTTGTGTGTGTGTGTGGGGGGGGGGGAGGGGTAGGGTTGTTTTTATATATATTTCCTCAAGAGGAGAAATATTATTTAGGTTCAGGAAGAAAACTGGATACAAGAGCAAGGTCAAGGGCGCTGTATTATGGCAAGGTCTGGGAGGAAGGGGGGATCTCACCACACTCCCTCTCCCCTTCCTCCCTCCCTCCCTCTCTAGAAATTGTGTGTGTGTGTGTGTGTGTGTGTGTGTGTGTGTGTGTGTGTGTGTATGTGGTAAAGTTTTCTTCACTCATCGAGTGACGAAAAAGCTTGACCTTAATGTCCCTTCAGAGCAAAGTTTCGGCCTGTGTGAAGGTCCGGTGGACAACCTGGAGAAACTGAGTCATGATGATACACGGTTAATGTACAGATGTTCTACACTTCATATTTCCCGTGTTCCCCAACATCTAACGTTCCCTAACGTCTAATGTTCCCCAACATCTAATGTTCCTCAACGTCTAATGTTCCCCAACATCTAATGTTCCCCAACGTCTAATGTTCCTCAACGTCTAATGTTCCTCAACATCTAATGTTCCTTGGCATTCCGTGTACAAAATCTCATAGGTGCACAGATGTTTTGGTTGTGTTCGTGACAGTTTGCCACAGCAGATTGCTAGAGTGAACCCCTAACGAAGCCCTTCGCTTCTGTATAAGTGACAGGAGGAGCGAGCCCTTGACGAAACCCCTCCCTGCTTTACATTTAACATGCCAGCTGAAATGATATTCAAGATTTCATCGTGTCCAAGGGCCGTACCGTCGTGTTCTAGGGTCATACCACTGTATCAGGGGTCGTACCGTCGTGTTCTAGGGTCATACCACTGTTTCTAGGGTCATACCACTGTTTCTAGGGTCATACCGTCGTGTTCTAGGGTCATACCACTGGAAGCCACACATCTAAACGAAGAGTTTTCCTCGTTTCAAAAACTTAAAGGTTACGATGCTGTACCACTTTACTTCCTCCTCTTTTATGGTGGACAAACATATGATCTCTGACGTCTAACTGTGAGTCCTCTCTCTTAATGGTGGTACCATCCATAGTGTCCTCCTCTAGACCTTCACCAACACTTCGTTGCGGCCCTGCACCTGCAGCGACCAGACTTGGAGAAGCATATTCTGGTGGTGGTCTAATGTCGGATGTGACCAGTTTGCTGATCATCTTTTTCTCTATGTCCTTGAATGTAAATCTAACATTTACCAGCACATAGTTTATCTCTCTTTCAGGTCTTCTAAGGTGGGGCTCTAGCAACAGCTTAGGTACAGTGTCATTTACCAATTTCCTCTCTCACACACATATTCCTACAGCTTATTTCATGGTAGATGTATATTCGAATCAAGTCCATCTTTCAGTGTGTCCTACTATTCTGGATTTACTTGGGATGAATTTTGTAAGTGAGGCATCAGACCAACGTTGGAACTTGTCTAGTAAGTCGAAGGAAGTGTCTTTCACATTTGACTTTCCTGCAGATGGCTATTATTCCCAGAACTGGATCGCGCGACCTGCTACTGGTGACCTACACCAATTTCGAAAAGGTTCCTCTGGCACCCTCTGTACCCTTCCACAAACGTGATTTTCTACTCCTCTAAAAAGTCTCTCCTATGTTTCTACTTGATGATCCAGCTTCTTTCTTAACATCCTCATCTAGGTAAAATGAATATTTTCTGGCAGTCCAGATATACGCTGTTCACCCAGTTGTCTTATTGTGCTTGTATCAGAACTCACTCTCTTGTAGAAGTCGAAAAAATCTTAGTTACACTCGACTTCCTTTCCCTGAATTCTTGTTTTCCCTCAGTCAGCTTTTCTTATACAAGTTCTCTTCACTTTTCTGATTATCATCTTTTCCCAGTACCTCACAGAGCACACATTCGTCAGAAAGATTGGTCGGTACTTGAACTCAACTTGCTTCCCTCCAAAAACATTTCAAGTAGCTTCTCAGGCAGCTGACCAAGTGCCTTCACACACTTGAGGATCATAAGCCTTATGTAGATCAAGACTCTTCAGTGTTCTGTTTATGTCTTTTCTAGATACCTCACTGTTTTCCAAGACCTCCTCACTCCAGCTCGCTGGTGTTGAAGCTATAGTGTCTACCATCTTGGACCTGTCATATATTTACTCCCATGTCATTACATTATCCTCTACGTGTCATCATCTGATTCCCTCAGAGCAATTTGTTCCTAATTAGTGTAAGGAAAGATTTGGATTTCTCCTTCCTTGCCCATGACATTCCACAAGTTTCCCCTGTACCTCCTCTCTTATTCTGCTCTATTTATTCCACGATCTCAACACTCGGAAGTCCTGGCTGGACAGAGTTCCACCTTGATTTTCTCCACAACACATCCTTCAGTTCTGTCGTGTTTTGACTCAACCAGATCTCGCTCTTTTCATCCATCCCTCTAGTGTTTGATGGTGAAGGTAACCACAACTTTACTCCTTTGTAATTTTCACAAAGCCTTCCACAGTAATGACGTGCATCATACTTTCTGAATTCCTTGTACTCGATATGTGTTCTTACAGAAATCATTGGATCTGTGTATCATCCAGGACTGTGCGTCCTCTCGGAGTACGACTTCATGTTTGTTTCTTTTATAGACTTGTTAAGCACATAATCAAACACAAGCACTGCCTGTCTGAAACGCATACGTGTTTTTTAGAATATACATATGTATATCCTTACATATAAGTATTCTACAAGCATGTATATATGTAGTACTACATCTGCGTGTTCATGCCTGTCTGTATGCATGCACGTAAGCTGAGACCTGAGTACAATGGCGAACAAGATACCTCGGCCGCACCCACTGCAATACATATCGTGACCTTCTTGAGCCAGCGGGCGTGTGTATGGAGGACAACGTCTTAAATACACATCTGGAAGGAGTTTGAGGTGATCGCCAGATCAATACAGAAATGAGGATAAAGAAAGCTAGGACACAGGTCAAGGTCCTTGGCCGTGATTGTCAAGAGGTTCCAGAGAGCTTTTACACCATCGTTCCTGACGCAGACCGCGCTCAACAACTGGGTTGATGTCATACGTGACGTTGGCGTTGGTTCCACCCCGGACTACCTGGGACACAAGCGAACACGCCCTTGCTCGACCCTTCTCACCAAATCCTCCCAAGTGACGGGTTACGCACGGCTCTGCCCTGAGACAGTTCGTGCCGCGGGTACCTCCCGCTATGCTAGAATGATTGATGACACTACTCGATAGATAGATCATCAACTACATGGATAGTTGTTCATTCCGATGTTGTAAGATCAGTTCCTTGTGCTACAAGAACCAGAGATAAACAGCTGAGGCCAATGTCATCCCCTACTTGTTACGTCCGTACCCCAGCTGTAAACCAGCTTTACACCAGCAATAACGAGTGATGATAACCAAGCCACCGCAGCCCCTGGCGATGATCAAGTTAAACTATTACTGGAACATGAACACAGAAGACATTAGATCTCCGCGTGAGATCCACTAATACCAAGTTTGGCATCCTCATCCTCCACTTCTGTGAAAGATTTTTCACTCATGTGAAAATTGATCTTGATAGTGGAATGTAGACGACCTACTGAAGCTAGAAGGCAAAATCATAGCTTTAGATGTGTAGATAAACCACGAAAATACTTAGAACTGATTAATGATAAGGCCAGACACGAACTAGAATGAGGCTGAGGTGCACAAAAAGCTGAAAATCCTCTGGACACTCAAGATATTCCAGTTTACCTTATAGATTCCTATACACACAGAAGCTAACACTTCTATGTTTTTGAGACTATGTAGGGAAACGCCTTGGCTAAAATGCGTTTTTTTCTCTTGATGATCAAGGAATCAGTCATTCATACCAGGAGGACTAACAAACAAATGAGGGAGTTGGTAATGAGCGTTGGTACACGGGTCGACTTGGCAACGTGGTGTCGCCCTTGAAGTTCATCTTGTGAAAGTGGAGTATTCCTGCTCGACCATTGTTTTAAAGCAACTCCTAATGCTTTTTAGACTTCTCTATGGATGCTGTAATATGTCCAAAGTGGAATGGAGAAGGCGAATATATGACTGGGTCATTAGTTGCGAGTAAGACTGCCGTGTTATGACCCGCCCGGGGATAAGGAAATGTTTACTTCCGAGTCTGCAGGTGGCGGGGGATGGGAGGCGAGCTGGGCGGGGGGACCTGCCGAGTCAGTCTCGGCGCGGGTCTTCCGGTATGGGGCAGCGGCGAGCGTCCCCACGCATGTGTACGTTCACATGAACTTACAGGTGTACACGGCGGCGGGGGAGGAGGCAGCAGCCATAATTGCCATATCCTCGATGGAACAGAGGTCGCGGCGGGGACATAAATACCCGGGCGGAGGCGAGAGAGGCATCAGTTTCAACCAAGACTTCCATCAGCTCACAAGCGGGGTACACTGAGGAACATGGTAAGCTGTGGTGCCTCTTTTTATAAACGAATAACTTACTACAAACACAACTTATCTCTCACAATAGAGATTTTACGAACTTGACAATCACTTCATGTGCTGTCACTCACACTACTGACGTCTGTATATCATCACTCACTTCTTCACTAGTGGAACGTTGTTAACTACACTAGATGTCATGATTTATTGTGAATTTTAGAAACTGTGGTTTTATGAAGTATTATTGTGGAGCTCATAATGCTTCAGAATATATATAATACTGAGAGAGATATATATACAATACTTTGAAAGATATCAGAAATAGTGGAACTTTTTCTCCAAATTATTTCAACTATGTTACCGTCCATAAGTCTTTATTTATATCAAGATATGTATAGGTTGATATTAAATCTTTGTCTTAATTGTTTTAGAATGATCATAGGCACTACAAATTCACAGCAGTATATCATTGAAGAAATGAATATTGACTTCATTGCATGGTTCTGATAAATTTAGAAATAAGATGAATACTTGAAATACGCATTTTTGGAGAATTAGACTTCGATAACGACAAAGCATAAAGCTAGATGTTTACTGAACAAAACAGAAAGTCATTGGAGATTCCTCAGAGCGTCAAAGTGAAAGTTGTTAGAGAAATATCAAATATAGTATTGTAAGGGATCGCGAGCAGCGTTTAGTTGGCTAGTTGAGCCTAAAGCGACGTACATAAACAGCTTTACCCCAGGTCACGACCACCACAACGTTTACTGTAGAACATGAATGACTCGCGACAATCATTCATAAGATTTTAAGCAATATATATGTATATATATATATATATATATATATATATATATATATATATATATATATATATATATATATATATATATATGCATATAACCAGTGAGTTTAAAGATGATAATCATATCGACCTTGCTAGAGTCATCCGTTACCCATCATCGAGTCATTAGTGTCCGGTCCCCTTGTATACCTGCCAGTCTCACGTGATCCTTTACTCTCTGTTGTCGGCCTGAGCTTAGAGGCAAGTAGAAAGTGGCATTCATTATTCCGACTGTAGCCGACCTTGGGTGCCGTGACGGTCGATCTCCACATAGTCGATCGCCGTGAGTAGTGACTTATGAAGTGGGTCTGGCTGTTCTGCCTCACACTGTTGTTTGTCTATCATACATCAATCTCCTTCTATGTTATCACTTTACCACATGGTAGTTCCGTGGAGTGTTTGAGGTAAGCACAAGCCAATTTACTTTCCAGTGTCGTAAGGTATTGCTATTGTTATAACAAAGGCCAGCGACAATTTTCCATGTAAAGTGCTGTATTTGTAGAACAAATTTACTCTCATATTATGATATATGGTAATGTGTGGCGGGAGAAAAAGTTTGTTACGCCTTAAGCTTAGCACAGTGATCGTTTGCTGATATGGCTGGATTCCTTACATCACGAACTCTGGATATGATTTGTGAATTTATCTCCCATATCTCGTCAAGGAACAGGAACCCACCGAGTAAAATGTAGAAGGCTGGATGAGTTTATTGTGAGGTCCAGAGTACAGTGAAACTTAACTCTTAACGGCAACGTTGTACATCCATTACCCTGCCATAGTCAGCCTGTTAGCTACTATACTAATTGGTAACAAGGATCACTTAAGGCATGTCGCGGCCAGGGTTCCTTGAAGATGGGGTGGGCTTTAGTATTGTATACGCTCTAGTAATCATTGCTCTGTGTATCATATATTCCTATGCCACTCACAGGTATCTTGTGTATCTTGTAATGACTCTTTGTTCTTGTCTCTTCCCCGACGGTACAGTGGAAGGCAGTATTGCTAGTTATCTTCGCCAATGCTGTCCTGCAGAGGGCAGAGGCGGTTGGCGGAGGAGAGAGCGTATCCTTCCCCGGCTACATCCCCGACGAGAACATCAGGTACGGTCGTCCAGTTCTTCATTCCCACCCTACAGGTCACCCCCATCCTCTAGAGGTCCTCTCATCTCACCAGAATATGTATCGACTCCCCCACAGAGCCTGTCATCTCCTCACAGAATACATCGTGTCCTCCATACAGCTTGTTATGTCATGTCGGCTCCTTCGCAGACATCAACCTCAACAATACATCAACCTCCTGAAAATCATCTCAACTCCCCTCATTTCATGTCACTTCCCGACAGGTCATCTAGACTCCCCTCGTATCTCCCCAGCTCTCAGCACGTCCCATCAACTACCCAATAGATCCTCTCCTATCCTCAAACCTCCTCATGTTTCCCACCACATATCCTCAGAACTCCTTTCATATCCTCAGAGCTCCTCTCGACTCTCTATTAAATCCTCTCATATCCACAGAGCTCCTGACTCCTCTGTAGATCCTGTCATATCCACAGAGCTCCTGACTCCTCTGTAGATCCTGTCATATCCACAGAGCTCCTGACTCCTCTGTAGATCCTCTCATATCCACAGAGCTCCTGACTCCTCTGTAGATCCTCTCATATCCACAGAGCTCCTGACTCCTCTGTAGATCCTCTCAAATCCTCATCGCTCCTCCAGACTCACCCCCACCCCCCGGGAAACTCTTCACCTCCCAAGCGTCTCAGAGCTCCCACTGACGCCTGACAGCTTCCCTAGAGGCTAGACCAAATAGATACACCTCAATACTTGACCCAGCTGAACCCCAGAAGTACTAGCGTCTCGTTCCACCAAGTCATCAACATCAATCCTCATACATTTTTGTTGATGACTTGTTGGTTCCCTGGATGACAAGAGTGTAGGCCAAGGTTGGCTGGTTGGGTCTTGGTTGCAGGACGTCACCCAACGCCTGCCTGTGGCTGTCGTAACTGTTTGCTCTTGCATATCAAAGATATTCTCAGTGGTACTCGTATCTGTTTACACGGAGACCAACACACGTTAACACATCCGTATGTACATACGAGACATCGTCTTAATGAGATGCTACTTTGACGTACATTCACCCGACATACACTCACCCGACATGCACTCACCCGACATACACTCACCTGACATACACTCACCTGACATACACTCACCTGACATACACTCACCTGACATACACTCACCTGACATACACTCACCTGACATTCACTCACCTGACATACACTCACCAGCATCCCATACTGGCGTGCTTCCTGCCTCCAGCTGTATGTAGTGTCTCAGCCTTACTCCACCAACAGCATTCCCTTCCAATCCCCACCATCAGCTTAATCATCCAATCCCCAGCACTAGCCCATCCAATCCCTACAACTACCCCATCCATTCCTTACCACTAGCCCATCCAATTCCCACCACCAACCCATCCAATCCCCACCACTAGCCCATCCAATCCCCACCACTAGCCCATCTAATCCCCACCACCAGCATATCCCATCCCTACCACTAGCCCATCCATTCTTTACCACTAGCCCATCAAATTCCCACCACTAAACCATCCAATCCCCACCATTAACCCATCCGATCCCCCCCCCCACTAACCCATCCACCCATGCCACAAAACCACCAACCCTTCCCATCCAGCACCCCCACACCTCCCATCCTGGTCTCACCACCACCACCCCTCCCATCTTGGTCCCACAATCCCTCCCGTCCTGATCCCACCACCACCCCTTCCATCCTGGCCTCACCATCACCCCTTCCATCCTGGCCTCACCACCCCTCCCGTCCTGATCCCACCACCACCCATCCCGTCCTGTCCCCACCACCACCCCTTCCATTCTGGCCCCACCACCCATTCCAACTTGGTCCTACCACCACCCTTTCTATCCTGGCCCCACAACCCTTCCCATCCATGACCTTCCACCAAAACGACCCCTCCCATTTTGGCCTTCCGCTACCATCACCCCCTCCCATCTTGGTTCCATCACCACCACCCCTTCCATCCTGGCTCCACCACCACCTCCACCCGTCCCATCCTGGCTCCACCACCACCTCCACCCGTCCCATCCTGGCCCCACCACCACCACCACCCGTCCCATCCTGGCTCCACCACCACCTCCACCCGTCCCATCCTGGCCCCACCACCACCTCCACCCGTCCCATCCTGGCCCCACCACCACCACCACCCGTCCCATCCTGGCCCCACCACCACCACCACCCGTCCCATCCTGGCCCCACCACCACCTCCACCCGTCCCATCCTGGCTCCACCACCACCTCCACCCGTCCCATCCTGGCCCCACCACCACCACCACCCCTTCCATCCTGGCTCCACCACCACCTCCACCCGTCCCATCCTGGCTCCACCACCACCTCCACCCGTCCCATCCTGGCTCCACCACCACCTCCACCCGTCCCATCCTGGCCCCACCACCACCTCCACCCGTCCCTTCCTGGCTCCACCACCACCACCACCCGTCCCATCCTGGCCCCACCACCACCTCCACCCGTCCCATCCTGGCTCCACCACCACCTCCACCCGTCCCATCCTGGCCCCACCACCACCTCCACCCGTCCCTTCCTGGCTCCACCACCACCTCCACCCGTCCCATCCTGGCCCCACCACCACCACCACCATCCCCCCAACCCCCAGCCCAAGACCCACCCCCTGTGCGAGCCACCTCTGACTTACCCTCATCTCTTAAGCTTCTCTGTGAAGATCCTGCCCACCTGACTTGTGTGCGGTGCAATTTCATTACAGACTGGAATTCCGTTTTCCCTACGAAGGTCACTTGATAGACCTCCTCACGGATGAAGTAAAGACGTATCCCAGCCCTTCCATCCCCGTCATTACGATACCCTTCACCAGTTTTACCAGTCCCGTCACTAACTGCTCCTTGAGCAATTCCTCATACCTTGTGGCAGAACTGCCCTGCCAAATCCCCTTAACTATTCTCCTATCCTCCAGCCAAGCCCGTACTCCCGTGAGAATATCCTCTCTAATCCAGATCCTTCTGCTGACTACTTCCATCATATCCTTTTACGACATGCTTCTCCCAGTCGTACCATTTGCTGGTCCTGATCCCTCCCTCGCCCTAAGGTCCTGGTCCTTCGCTAGACGCACTGTCATGCCCCTGGACGCAAACCTTCTCCTTGATCATTCTTTCCTGCAGCGCCAGCAGCCGCCCTTGCCTTACGTGTGACCATCCTCACGTTTTATGTTTCCCAGAACCGTTCTGACCTCACAGTTCCTTGTTTGTCTTCCCAGCCACGTAATGATTTGTTCTTAATGATCAGAATTCATTAGATGTATACAACCAAGAATTGTACATTAATTCACAAAGAATTATTTTTTTTTCTGCATGATTCTTAGTTTGTTTTGAAAACACTCGGGCATGCATTGTATAATTATGAATGACATTCTTCTGTTTCCTGTCCTCTCTTCACCACTGAAGCTTAGAGGGACAATTGTGTGCTTTCCTTCTTCTTGCACTAAACTTTCCTCACGGGGAAGATCATCTCAGGGAGGTCACAGGTCAGAGGTCATGGCTCTCCTAGGCTCCTGTAAGGCTCCAGCGACAAGGGTAGTACAGAGGTCATGAGAGGGCTCCCACATGACACAGGATAAGTACCTTCTGGTCCGACAACCAGTTCTCACCAGATGTTTTATTTCTTGTTTCTTCCTGTTTACTGTATACATGACGTAGACACAACCCTTGTGAAATATTTGAAATACATTTTAAGGCAACTTTTCAAGCAATAAGATGATATTCAAGACTTATGAGAGATATATCGAGAGCATTGGATGAGAACCTTCATAGCTCGGCACCTTAGTGTGGCATCGGCGAATCGGTGTCAGCCTAAGGCGCACATGACGCCTCGGATCGTAATCTACGTGACTTCCTCAGGGCGAAGGCTCCTGAAGGGGACGGTCAGATCAATGATATCTACCTTCATCTCGTATCGCAACCCACGCTTGGCGATGACGAGGTTATACTCTACCCCCGACGCTTGGACTTCGGCCTGGGCATTGAGGACGACCAGGACCCAGAAGCCCACGTCTACCACATCGTCACGACAGACGAGCTCGCCCAGCTCGAGCAGACAAAGCACGGCAAGCATGGCAAGCACGCACACAACCACAAGGGCACCAAGGACGCCACGAAAAGCATCAGCAAGTTGAAGCCTTTGGCTGGCCCTGTCAGCGCTCCCATCTCCGACCCCCAAACCAACTTCCATCCCTCCTATCCTTCCCCGCCTCCTGGTGCCTATCCTCATCCTCACCTGGGATAATAACCTACTAACCCATCAACATCTTTTGTAAATATATTTTTCCCTTCTGAATCCTAATGGCTCGCCGGTCTCCAAGTTGCGTCCTTGCTCAGCCTTCCCCAGCGCTTGATTCCCCCAACACCCCACATCCTTCATCCAACACCCCACGTCCTTCAGTATCCTACAAGCCCGAAGCCCCAGAAGTTTGACCCAAAGGTCACCCCTTAGTCACCCCTTGACATATGTCAGTAACCCCTGAGACATTTCAGTCAATCTAGTTTATTATATCCCTACATACAACCCCATGATCAAGCCCACGTCAAACCCCCAGTATCCTACCCTCCAACACCCACGTCAAACCCCCAGTATCCTACCCTCCAACACCCACGTCAAACCCCCTAGTATCCTACCCTCCAACACCCAAGGCAAGCCTCCAGTATCCTACCCTCCAACACCCACGTCAAACCCCCAGTATCCTACCCTCCAACACGCACGTCAAACCCCTTAGTATCCTACCCTCCAACACCCAAGGCAAGCCCCCAGTATCCTACCCTCCAACACCCAAGGCAAGCCCCCAGTATCCTACCCTCCAACGCCCACTACAAGACCCCAAAATCCTAACGTGCCAAACCCATACCAAGAGCTCTGCATCCTAACCTCTCATGCCAAGAGTTTTGCATCCTTCCCTCCCATGCCATAAGTCTTGCAACTTAACATTCTACGCCGAGTCCTAGATCCTACCCTCCCACGTTAAGAGACCTGTGTGTTACCTCCCCCACCCCCACCCCACCCCACCCCAAGAGTCCTACATCCTACTCTCCCACACCCAGGCCAAGAGTCCTGCATCCCATGCTGAGTCCTGCTTCCCATCATTGCTCACCCACGCCAAGAATCCTGTATCCTACTCTCCCATACCCACGTTATGAGTCTGCATCCTACCTTCCAGTACCCACGCTAAACGTCCTGCATCCATCCTACCCTCCCATGCAAAAAAGTCCTACATCCTGCCCACCCTCAATCCTACATCCTACCAACCCATGCCAATGTCATTCCTGTATCCTGTCTCACATCTCTTAAATGTTCATCCTTAAAAGTTTCTTAGGGTACCCTTCATACTAAGGCCTATATCCTGCAGCCAACCCTTTACCCAGTCCTGCAGCATCCTTCTCCCGTCTTTGATATCCTTCAGGCAATCCCACAGGGTTCTCCAACCTGCAAATCCCCTTCCCCCCAATCTCCCATCCCAATACATTGGACTGGCAAAGATAGAGGCATTCACTGGGGCATTCCTCCTATTATGTGATATTATGTTTACGTATTTATACACATATACACACATTGTATATCATGGTATATTTATAAACCAAATGTATATGCATGGTGCTGATGCTAAAAAAAATGGTCAAATACAGTAAAAAAAAAAATGTGTGATTGATGCCATGAGTAGTCGCGCCGAGTGAAAGGTTTCTGAAATTGTATTTATGTTGTATATACTAATAAATCATATGGAATATATCCCTTGAGTTCGCTCTCGTGCCTCCTTACCTTCCATTGGACTTTGGCTGTTAAGCCTGACACATCAAGGGCAACCTAGTAAGGTGTGAGGGCCTTGTGATACTCATCCTACTTTACTGTCTGCTCTAGATCATTGTAAAATTGTCTGCGCTGAAGCAAACACACTTTCAAGGGAACAAACTATACTTGATTTATTGAATTATAGATCTGTCTCATCCTTATCCAAATTCTCTCATAACAACTTTTATAATTTAACCTTTTCTACTTTTTTTTCCGACCTGATCAATTTATAGTTAAGTATTCAATTACTACATCCGTTATTTTCGACACTTTCCTCTGCCTCAAGATTTGATGATTCCGCTTATCATCCTCCACTCATCACCTCAAACCTAAACCTTTTCCCTATGTCAAATCCTCATTACGTACAGTCCTCCGAGATCTCTCTCAGCTACAGGCGGGGCAAGCACATACCTCCTCGCATGCAAAGGTAGTGCGCCTCTGAATTGCCCCTAATCCTGGCCCATCAACTTCACCTCCGTCGAAGCACCCAAACCTTCCTCTCCTCATGGAAGCGCTGGTTGGTTCAGCCCGGCTTGAAAATAGACGACCCTGTTAGCTATTATTGCCCCAGCCTTCGATCGTCCACTGCATCCAAATTCTTTGAGGCTCTGAGTTCCATGAATAGACCGCTTGATAGAGCGATCTATTCATGGAACTTATTGATGGACTAGTGGGCCGCGCGCAGAATTCGAACCTGAATGGGGCCGCGCATGGCTCACGGTGGCCCATAGTCCTCTCGTACTGTTCATCTTCCCCTTCTTAACTGAGCAGCACCTTCGCATACTTACTTGCTCAGTCCTTCATGCACTCTTTTCGGCTCTTCACTTTGGCAGGTGTCCTTACTTGTCTATAGATAAGTATGGACACCCACCAGTGGCAAGAGGCGAATATACTGCATGAGGGACTGAGCAAGCAAGCAAGGAAAGCCGTGGAAGCGACAAAAATGGCGGTCACAGACAACAGGGAAACACGGCAGAGAAATGTGGAACACGGCCGCTCGTGGTAGATAAGGAACGCGGAGCACCGACGCGTCGAGGTACACTCTCTTGTGTGATATACAGACTTGTGTCTTTGTATCTTTCTAAGTTTTCCAAAGAAGTCTTCTGTGCAAACCAAAACGTTAGAATTATAAAACTCCGAAGCTCTCCCCTTGTTTACTTACCATCCCTGTACATACATTTGTCGGAATGCACAGTGATATTTGAATAAGCTTTACCAAGACACTCCTAAGAAGCCTCCAAGAAACTGTTTAAAAAAATCTTAGGTCACAAAAACCTACTTTTCAGGTTATCAAGAAAGATTCCCATAACTTGATGCCTTGCTTCGTAAAAATAACGAAATAAGACTATAGCAAAACGTTTCTCCCAGCTGCAGACTTTAAGACATTAACTGTTGACTCATTTCGGTGGGGATTCTGAGAAGTAAGACGTGAGGATAAAGGGAACTGACGGATTTAGGCGATTTGTTGGACTTCTCTGACGTCCCTCCATCGTTGTAACCATATCTGAACTGTAGACAGACAAGTTAAAAGTTGAGAAACACATATGCGTCTATTGCGAAACCGAAGAGCTGAAGAAACAAACGAAGGCAAATGTCTGCCATGATCTTTCTTCTGCAGAATAGTCGCCATGGCCTTTGTTAAACAGAACAGCACTTTAGTTTCAGGAAGTTAATCTCAAACGCACTACCAGCCACTTTTTAAGTCCCTTTTTACATTAGCAATTTCATAAATATAAGTTTCCCAGTGGCCTTGTGGTCTTTATTGTGGTCCACATACACAATCATGAGTATTAATCACGCCAAGCTACAATATATACATGCTGAAATATGAACTTGAAACATCTGACATGATGTATGAGAGTATCTCCTGCATTTTTATATTCAAATATCACATGTCAAAGATATGGGGAAATTTGTTAGAGATTGCTAAAGAAATATTACTTCCAGTGATCTTAGTAGGCTGGAAAAAAAAGACGCAGACACTGTCGAAATATTCTCACAATAAACTTACATTATTATTCTTAGCTTATGATATTAATATAAAGATAACACAGATTTATTGATATATTCGAAAGTTAGCGGGACGCGTCGGGTGCTGCCACCTGTGGGCGGACCTCCCGAGCAGCAGGTGACGTAAACAAACACACGTCAGTTCCAAGCAAAATGGCAGAGAATGGACCATCTAAAAGTGATATTGAAGCTGTATTCAAGCGACTCAGGTCCATACCAACAAATAAAGTAAGTTTGAGAGTTGAGTGAGGTCGTTGCCTACGTCCTGCAATAAGTAATCTTTCTCTCAGGTCAACAGTAAAACTGACTCTTGGCATAGTAGTAACTTAGACTTGTTATCAGGATATACTGAAGAATTCGAATGTCCTACATTTCATATGATGAGGAACATGCACTGTTTTACAACTAGTGGCAGAAGTTGAATATGAAGAGTTTAGAGAACACGAAGATGCCTGTAAGTCTGGCAGATGACAGGCACCAGAAGCCTTTAGCGCTAAAAGCAGCAGTAGTGAAATACAACCAGTCATATATAACAAACTTATGTTGTTGTAATCATGTCATTGCATTATACTTAAAGCGAAGAACAAGTGACACCAAGTTCTTGCAATGTAAGAGAATCTTTATGTGTATTAGACTGTTCATTCTTCTATCATGCTTGAAATATTGTTAATAGGAAATGAAATGTATACAGCTGTTTTCTTTCATGGAATGTAGATTTATATAATAAGTTTCTGGCCGAATTTAGCAGATAATTAATCAAGATTTTTTAGGATTTTAAAGACTTAAAACATCTTTTACTAAAACCTAGTACAAATTTTCAAGACCTAGATAATGTATGTTAGGTGTTGGTACATGTCCTTGCTGATATTGCACTATACTTTCATATTTATTTGTGGTTAGTATTCGTTAACAGGTGAGTGTATATCCATTATTCTCTTTAACTTATTAAGTGACTGATATTAGTATTCTTATGGGACTAATATTAGTATTCACCTGGGTACAATTCTCTTTAGCACCACCATCTTGATAATTTATGGATCTGAGATAAAGTTATATCAGCAGAGTCCTTTCAAATAATAGGAGTGATATAGTCTTCAGGTTGATGTTTGGAGGATGAATGGTTAAAGTCTAGTTGAACTCCACATCAGTATTAGCTTTAGAAATGGAGTGATTTTGTTCTTCGTTACTTGTACAGTCTTTGGTTATTGATTTCATTCTAAAATTTTTCATCTCTTTTCCATATGTCCCTCTTCTTTTTCATTCTGTTATCTGAATCTCCAGAAATGTGTCATTAATATGCTTAGTGTCATTTTTGCTGTTATATATTGAAGTTTTTGTTGCCATAGATGAGAGGAGGCTGAATAGAATAATCTAATGCTTTTCATAATTGATTTTAGGTATGTTTTGACTGCAGTGCCAAGAATCCTACCTGGGCCTCGGTGACCTATGGAGTATTTATATGCATTGACTGCTCAGCTGTACACCGTAGTCTAGGAGTCCATTTGACATTTGTAAGGTCAACACAGCTGGACACAAATTGGACATGGTTACAGCTACGTAATATGCAGCTTGGTGGCAACACTAATGCAGTAAGTTGTGTCACTGAAATATACTTTATTGATGTTGTTTACCAGTAAATGGGAGATGGTAGATGACATGATTTTCACACATGAATAACTCATTTGTAATAGGTTAGTCATTGTTTTTGCCATGTAATGTAACATATCAAAACACTTGAATAATTACACATTTTTTTAGAATGAGTTGAAGAATTTAGGTTGGAAATAAGGATGTAGGAAAAAGTTATTATAAAGCAGACCAGGATGCGCTCCATCTTTTGTCTGACCTGCAGATTGGAAATAATTGGACGTGACTTGAGGGTTTGCCCTATTCCCCTTGTTGTCAGTAGTAACAACCAGTTTTTTTTTCTTTTTTCTATTTCAGGAATTGAGATTGTCTTTATTATTCCACATCTTGTTTTACTTCCCAGTCTTGAATCAGAGATCCAAGCAATTGAATTAGATCAGATTCTTCCTTGAAAATCTCACTTGTATATTGCAGTCCCACTTAATGCTTTGTAAACACCATCAAAACTAAGGAAAATAGAGTTATTTGCCCTTTTCCTAAACTACAAGGTTCTAGGTTGCTGTGTGGAAGATAAAGATGTTAAGTTTGAAAAAGTATTATTCCACTAAATGCATATCCCTATGTGCATCATTTTCTTTTTCCTATCCCTTTCTTCCTATGTATTCTTTTCCAAAAACAATTTTTTTAATCTTGATATTTATAGGGCCAAGGCACAGACACCAGTGGATGTTGAATGAAATGGGTTGATGAATGAGGGAGCCATCTGCACCAGTGATATCCATGAACCAGGGATGGTTGACTGAGGGTTGCTAGTTGTCAGAGATGGTTACTGTATGATTGGTGGGTCTCAGGGAATCAGCATTAGCCTGCCTTATAGATAATATCTTACTTGAAAAGAAGTAAAGTCTTTATGGGTACAGTCTGTTTAGGGGAAAATTCGTTTCATTTTTTCTTTTTCATGTTTTAAACCTAACAGTTTTCATGAATAATGAAATATGTACTTAATTTCATTGCAGAGGACTTTCTTTTGTCAGCACAACTGCACAACGTCAGATGCCCAACAGAAGTACAATTCGCGAGCAGCACAGCTGTACCGAGAGAAGTTGTTGCAGATGGCTCAACAAGCCATGAGGATTCATGGGACCAGGGTAAGGTTGTTAGTTTCAAGCTATTGTCAGGCAAGCACTCTTCAAATATCCTGCTTTATAAAACCAGGATAGAGGCTTAAGTTACTAAGTTTGAGAAATTTTCAAAATATTGTACAATATCATCGAAATTTTTGCGATTACTTATAGTGTAAGTCTTGATACATTTTCTTTATGGTTAATCCTTGTTTTTCCTTGATATATGTAATTGCAGGTGAGATGGTAATTAGATGATAATAGTTTTGTGAAAAACTAGAAGTAAGTCGCATTTCAACATAAAAATCTATTGTGAAAATTAAAGAAATTATTGATACAATGTGTACTAGAAAGCAAAGGCCTCGTGATTGCAGACCTCATAAAGTAAATACACATGCTCAGACAAAACTACTCACCATCAGTAAATACCATAGAGCGAATCCAAACTTAGCAGTACCATCATCTTAATTCCTGAAAAGAAAATAGCAACTTAGCTCTCCTTCCTGAACAAGTTTTAATCACAAAACCAAACACACCCAACTCTTGACAAATTATCAAAAAAAAATTCATACCCTGCATGTGACCCCATCCCCCAAACATGAGATAAACTTAAGCCAAATCAACAACATCGCTTCTTATAAGGAATGTACAATCATCCTCATGAACTGCTGCTCAAAAATTAGTCATACCAAAACCCAAAAGCAGCTGCTACAGCTGACAATCAGACCTCAGTTTGAAACATAAAGAATTCCCTTACTCTAGATCTTGATAGCATATCTGACGTCCATGTAAAATGTTTTGTCCCAGTTGCAGTCCAGATATTTACAGGTACAGTATCTTTATCTACTCCTGGTTACATAATGTGTTCCACACATTTAGAAACTCACCAATGTAGTATCCATCCCAAAACCCCTCAAACTACCCAGCACTCCTTCCTCCTATCACCATATATCACAGCTATAGTGTAAAACCAGTACAGAAGTCTTATGACCTGTTTTTGCTCTAATTCTTTTTTTTAGCTATATGACCTTAAATGACCTCTTGAGGACAGTAAGGTGGCTTTAATTGTTCTTGCATATTGGGGCACCTTTCAAGTTGTTTTCACAAACTTTGAAATAAACTGAATATTTGCTAAAGGATTCTGTCTCCACTTCATGTCCAAACCATTTCAGAATACCCTGTTCAGCTCTCTCATTTATACTTAGCTTGCTACCACACCTCTTTCACACCCTGGCATTCCTTACATGATCAACCCTCCTCTCCCCACATATTGTGGTATTTTTTGTGGCAAAAATTTAAACAAAACTGATTCATAGAGTGTTTTGTACATCATAAGAACTCAAGGACTTACCCTATATTTGTAAATCATGGTGACACCATACTGTTTACCAATACATTCATTTTCTATAGTGTATGGTGTGTAGGCATTTCTTTGAACTCTGTATTTGCCACCCATAACTATTTTTGAATGTCACGAATCCTGTAGCAACAGATGAAAAATTGGTTAGAAAATTCTTCACAATAGGTTAACTTAACAAGTAATTGTGAAAAGGATTTTCCTCATCATGTATACATACAGTGAGAAGATTGGCTTAAAGAAATATGAGAGACATATAGCTGCAGATAGGAGAGAATGAATGAAGGATGAAAAGTACTATGCCAGTGATTATTGTGGATCATTTATAATATGATTCAAGCTTAAAAACTATCAGTGAAAGAAAAGACAGTCCTTGTACTTGTCTTGTAGTAGCATTTCTGTGGACAACTGTTCTTGAGTGATGTTTATTAAATCAACTTAAATTTTTTCGTTTAAGTAGGTTAATGATTATATAGAGTTTGTCTTGCTTCAGTAAACTTGATTAAAACACAAAAGTTATTTTATTACTATAGTAATTCTTTCATTTCACTTCACTTTTGCTGTTTACAATATACTTCATGTTTCCTTGTCTTTGTATTGAAAATGAAGATGATGATACTTCTGTTAATTCTTAAAATAATTTTTGAATATAGAAAGTGACACATCCTTTGTGTAGTGGATTGCTTGATAAAAGAACTTAGTGGTGATAAGCTTAGTCGTTTTTTAATATAGGAAATAGCACATCCTTTGTGTAGTGGATTGCTTGATAGAAAAGAACTTCATGGTAATAAGCTTAGTATATTTAATTGCATTTTTTTACTATGAATGTCCAGTTTCAATATTTTCTTTTACTGAAAATTTGTGAAATTTCATAATAATGCTGTCCAGATTGATAAATGATTTTAGAATGATATGTTTAAAGTGTATCAAAACCAAACACTATAGTAGAATCCATTTTCTAAAGAGTGAATGTGGTTAGCATTTTTCTATTAGAAATGCTAATTACCATGTCTCCAAGGGGAGGATGGTGTGGAAGTTTCACCAACTTTTTTTTTCATGTTTTTCAGACTGATTTTATTTCTTAAGAAATATTAATTTTAAGAATGATTCCCACTCTGTATCATAACTAGAAATTTGTTTCATAACTAGAGATTTTGATATGATTAATTAAGAATTTGTGAATGTATCATAACTAGAAATTTGTTTCATAACTAGAGATTTTCATATGATTAATTAAGAATTTGTGAAAGCTTTTAGTAGGTAAAATTTTTGTTTTTACCTTTATTTTAAAACCTTGATTATACATGCTGTAGGATCACAATAATTCCTTATCATGTGTTGCTTTTTAAGTTATGCCATAGGTGAATTTGGACTAAAAACCTTGCCAAAATTATCTTTGGGTTGTATAGCTGTTTTAGATCTCTGTGAACATGACTATGGTGGGTTTAGATATCAACATTTCTTGATTGAAAAGGTGGAAGGAGAATCTTTTTGAGAAGCACCTTTGACTCAAGTATGTCACAAGGTCTGCCTAGTAAAGGTATTCTGCATTTAGTTATAATGATTATCTTAGTGCACAGTACTATCGATGAACAACGACAAATTGCATCCTAATATAAACTCTTCCTGTGGCTACATCTGTTTTTTAAGCAGGTGATGCACCATCTTTTCGTATTTCTTTATAAGCTGTTAGTGGGAAAGTTGTTTTGAATATTTCTTTTCCATATCAAGATGGAACTAGATCCTCACCAGACCCAAAGACTGGCTAGCACTGTAGGCCTGGCTGCCTGGTCCACTTCAAGCTTATCTGCATCGCCATCAGCCACTCAACTTGAACCTAAGGTGGTGAGAGAAGGAAGTTTATGCTCTTTGAGTGTGGCACTGTGTTTGCTTTAATTTGAAGGCCATATTTATGAATCATGCTGGTTTAGACTGCAGCAAATTGCTGTAATCTTCCTGAGCATATGAATTCAAGTAAAATTTTCTGAATAGCATTATTTATGGTCTTGGTAACAATGGGAGCATCCACAAAGTGATGTCAGGTCACCTTACATGAGTCAGTAATATGGCCTATTGTGGTGCTACATTGTGATTGTTAAAGTTTCTTCTGGTACCTGCAGCTTCCCAGCTTGTTCTATATCATACATTGTTTTATAAAGAGCTACATACCTTAGGATTGGGAGGTTTAACAGAGTTGTTTGCTAGAATTTATTACCTAGTTACTGTATAGTGATTTGATCTCCTATTGTGTCTTTTTCTTAAAACCTCCCTAGTTGTTAAGAAACTTAGACGATACGAAAACAATTTTTTTTTTCTTGACGAGTATCTGGTAATGTCATAAATTTATAAAGAATTCAGATGCTAGATATTATTTTTTTCAGTGTTGTTTTTCCATACTTATCTCCTGCTTCAGTAACATAGCATCAAGAACAAATGAACAGTGCCCTCATTAAAACACATCCAGTCTCTGTCTTACATGTATAAAGTACTAAAACCATAGCAAATTATTGACATCCAGTCCCCATAGACTAGATTGATTACTATGACCATTTCATATACCCTGGTTTAGCCCATTAACAGCACATTGTCTCCCCCCCCCCAGCTCAATGCCCCATATTGATTCATTTCATTCTAACTAATGCATACCTTTCACCTTTGTGAACTTTGAGGCCCAGATACAAAAAAGCCTTCTCTCCATCTTTCCATCTCCTTCTCTTGCTTCCTCTACTTTTTGTGTGACAAACTATTTCAGCATATCCTTTTCAGGCCTCTCAACAGACTACACATATTACGAATTCTCTCTACTTCCATTCGCAATCAACTGTTACTCCTGTATATAAAAAAAGACAATGTGTGTCTTGAATGACCACCCAATTAGCCTTACATCAGTGTTAGGTTAAATGATGGAAAAAATAATACAAGATGAAATTGTCCCATTTCAGAATCACAAAATTATATCAAACAGCCTGCACTGTTTCCACAATAGAAGATCCTGCCTGACAAATTTATTGGAATTTTTAATGTTATTTATCAGAATTGGGATGAAAAAGAACCGTCTGATGTAGTGCATTTAGATTTCCAAAAGACTTTTGATAAAGTTAACTCACAAGAGACTTTTACATAGATTCAAAGAACACAGAATCGGTAAAGAACTCTGCACATGGATCAGAGACTGGCTTGCCGGAAGAAAGCAATATGTAGTATTAAACGGTGAAGCCTCAGATTGGCTAAATGTAACAAGTGGTGTGCCATAGGGCTGGTCCTAGGTCCCATTCTTTTCATGATATACATTAATGACCTATAACTCGGTCTCACATCCAAGATCTCCAGATTTGTTGATGGTACTAAACTAGGAGGTAGAGCTGTAAACAGGCAGGACTGCAAAATGATTCAAAGAGATCTTACTAACAGAGTGGTCAGACAGATGGTAAATGAAGTTTAATGTAGACAAGTGTAAATTTATGCACTTTGTAGACAAGAGTTACAACTACAAACTATTTGGAAACTCCTTAACTAAAGTAAATAAAAAAAAGGGCCTTTGAGTTATCATTAGCAACATTCTGAAGTATATGAAAGTGTCAAGCAGCATGTAAAAAACAATCAAATGTTAGGTTTCATTGCCAGGAACATAGATTACAAGACACCAGAAACAGTCCTCACCCTATGATTCTCTAGTAAGACCACACCTTGAATGTGCAGTCCAGTTTTGGTCCCCAAACTATAAAAAGACAAGGAAAACTTAGAGCAATTACAAAGACGCTTGACAAAATTGATCCCATCCCCTAGAAAACTGGCATATGGAGAGAGGCTAAAACGATTTGTTCTCTTTTCCCTTAACGTAATCCAAGTGTTTAAAATTCTAAATAAGTTCGATAACATAAATCATGAACATCTTTTCAGAATACAAGAAAACATGGTTACGGACATGGGGAAAAAGCTTTTCCCATAGGTCTGTTGAGCAATGGAATAAGTTGCCATCAGACATAGTGAATGCAAAGACATAGTGAATGCAAATACTTTCAAAGGTTGTTTAGACAAATATTTTATAAATTCAGATATACTCTGAGAAAAACACCAGAAATATAATGTATAAACAACAGAGGTAACAGGGATGATAGAAGGCTAATATGCAGCATTGGGGAGTCAGTGATAACTTAAAAAACTGCTGAGCAGAATTACACTTTCTTGTCAGGTTAAACTCCTTTTCTATTTTCAGACATCCCAGTCATGGGCCAATCAGGCCCCCTGTTGTCTGTCTCATGTAAACTTGCCTCCCACCACATGTTGTCGTAAGGGCATTTTGTTTTCGACTCGTTCATCCTCTACCATTTATCTGCATTAAAGTATCAAGACCCAAATTCACACAACAGTGTCCAGATTACTGTACCCTCATACATACTTTACCGAACTTTGCCCATACTGACTCTACCTTCCCTTTGACTTGCTCCTCGCTGCACCCAGTTCCTAGCCCCCTCTTCTGCTCTCTAATGCTTAAATCCTTACAGTTCAATTCACTATTGCATCCACCCCCTAGTACCAAAACATTCCACATCCTCCAGTCTTCCCTACTTAAAATTGAACTAAAACCATTGTGTGTCATTCCCTTGATAGACCTCATTACCTACTTTGTTTGCATTTACTGCCCTTATTTTCAGCTTTATTACCTTTCTCATGACTCATTTTCTTTCATGCTCCAGTCATGTACATTCTTTCTCTGCATATACAGTCAAAACTCCTTTTTCTCTTTCATCTGCAAGTTTATTTACTCCTCAACTACTCTTTAGCCTTTCTCATATGTCCATATCCTCTCTACTTCATGCCACTTACTTCACCTGCACATTTTTAGCTCAGTTTTGATAAATAACTTCCAGTCTTCCTCTCCTCTAGTGTCATTTACTTTTACCCTATGCAATTCAAACCCATCTTCTGATTGCTCTATAAGTTTGCCAGGCATATGGAGACAGCATGCTAACTGGCAGAGACACTTTATAGCTTTTCATTAGAATTGGTTGAGTTAAATGATAACTCATAGGTTCTGGTGCAGGACCTTTTGCAGTTACAGTGACAGAGGCTGCTTGCAGCTTGAAACTACACCCTTCCCTAACTTACAGCCCCCTTTGGTTCACTTTGCATGGATTCTTCTTGCACAGTTTATTTTGTAACTCCAAAATTTGTTCTGCACATGGGAGGTTTTCTCATAAATTATTTATTGGCAAGGTTTTGGGCATCATTCCACTCCAGATTCATAAGTTACAGCCAAGCCAAGCCCAGGTGTGGCAGATTTCTGTTTATGTCTGTTATATATTATTTTATGATTTATTTTTCTAGTATACCTGACATCCAGTTATATGTATGCTCAATTATCTGGATCATGATTTTTTGAATGACTTTTATTCATTTTTTTTTTTTTTTTTTTTTTTTTTTTTTTTTTTTATACTTTGTCGCTGTCTCCCGCGTTTGCGAGGTAGCGCAAGGAAACAGACGAAAGAAATGGCCCAACCCCCCCCCCCCCCATACACATGTACATACACACGTCCACACACGCAAATATACATACCTACACAGCTTTCCATGGTTTACCCCAGACGCTTCACATGCCTTGCTTCAATCCACTGACAGCACGTCAACCCCTGTATACCACATGACTCCAATTCACTCTATTTCTTGCCCTCCTTTCACCCTCCTGCATGTTCAGGCCCCGATCACACAAAATCTTTTTCACTCCATCTTTCCACCTCCAATTTGGTCTCCCTCTTCTCCTCGTTCCCTCCACCTCCGACACATATATCCTCTTGGTCAATCTCTCCTCACTCATTCTCTCCATGTGCCCAAACCATTTCAAAACACCCTCTTCTGCTCTCTCAACCACGCTCTTTTTATTTCCACACCTCTCTCTTACCCTTACGTTACTTACTCGATCAAACCACCTCACACCACACATTGTCCTCAAACATCTCATTTCCAGCACATCCATCCTCCTGCGCACATCTCTATCCATAGCCCACGCCTCGCAACCATACAACATTGTTGGAACCACTATTCCCTCAAACATACCCATTTTTGCTTTCCGAGATAATGTTCTCGACTTCCACACATTTTTCAAGGCTCCCAAAATTTTCGCCCCCTCCCCCACCCTATGATCCACTTCCGCTTCCATGGTTCCATCCGCTGACAGATCCACTCCCAGATATCTAAAACACTTCACTTCCTCCAGTTTTTCTCCATTCAAACTCACCTCCCAATTGACTTGACCCTCACCCCTACTGTACCTAATAACCTTGCTCTTATTCACATTTACTCTCAACTTTCTTCTTCCACACACTTTACCAAACTCAGTCACCAGTTTCTGCAGTTTCTCACATGAATCAGCCACCAGCGCTGTATCATCAGCGAACAACAACTGACTCACTTCCCAAGCTCTCTCATCCCCAACAGACTTCATACTTGCCCCTCTTTCCAGGACTCTTGCATTTACCTCCCTTACAACCCCATCCATAAACAAATTAAACAACCATGGAGACATCACACACCCCTGCCGCAAACCTACATTCACTGAGAACCAATCACTTTCCTCTCTTCCTACACGTACACATGCCTTACATCCTCGATAAAAACTTTTCACTGCTTCTAACAACTTGCCTCCCACACCATATATTCTTAATACCTTCCACAGAGCATCTCTATCAACTCTATCATATGCCTTCTCCAGATCCATAAATGCTACATACAAATCCATTTGCTTTTCTAAGTATTTCTCACATACATTCTTCAAAGCAAACACCTGATCCACACATCCTCTACCACTTTATTCATACAGTGTACATTACATTGTTGCCCAATCATCCCAGCATAGCAGATTATGATTTTATAAGTTATGCATGAGAGCGCTCCAATACAATTCATCAAGCAGGTTTCCATTATCCATGTCAGTAGAAGCTGACTGTGAAAAGTTAAAAGATTAGTACACTACAAGGACTGTTCTTACCAGTACTAACCTTATCTACATTGAAAATTACCACTGTTAAGTTTATCAGCAATGAAAAGGTCATATGACAATTATTTTTATCACATTGAGTTTGATTATGATGTATTCTTGTGAGCCCAAATGTATACTATGAAGAGGTGGTCCTGTCTTCTGTCTTTAAACACATTGAGTAAGTTGCCAGATGTATAATGACTAACCCCCATGAACAGTTGCTGGTAATTGTTTCATTTCCTTGTCAGGATGAAAAATTTCTAGCTGCTTGGTTGATATATTTTTGGGGAAAAAAATTTTTTGTTGTTGAAGAGAAAGGTTGTGCTAGTAGTATGGCAGTTATGAAGAGGAAAAAATGGTAGGGATGTTTGGTTAGTTAACTGGGCAATGCCATTTTGCTATATAAATTATAATTGCCAGGGAGGGAGGAAGTGGTAGTAGCAAAGTAGGGTATGGTAGCCTTCTGCATAAGCAAACAGACTAGGGCAGGAATATTATAGAATGAGTAAAATGTGGGAACTAGATACATCATTGTACAAATTTGCTTAAAAGGCTCCCAATTAATATCTTCTGTACCATGGTTTGTGCAATGACTGGGCAGATACAGCTGATTTTGCATAGTATTATTATTATTATTATAATATTAGTAGTATTATATATGAGGATAGGGAAGAAAGAATGCTCTTTGTGTATCAACAGTTTTTCGTAGAGGGCATCTAAGAGGAACAGAAGTGCTGGGCTAGAAATCCTCCTTTTCTCCATTAATTTGCTAAAACTTGAACAAATGAAGACAGATGAGCACTTTTCCTGAAAGGTTGAGCCATCTTTTACAGGTGCAAGCATAGCTGAGATGAGGAAAGGCAAACAATCACAGAAAAAATGAAATATTGTCATCATCTTCAGTCTACTGTATGCTTGGGGGGGGGACTATAATATGAGTCATTTGCTGTTTACAGATCGTATTTTTCTGGTGGTAGACGTGAGAGAGAAGATGCTGAAGCTGGTGTCAGCTTACAAGAGTGTGTGAAAGGAGGAAATTAAGAGATAATCTGAATAAACATAAGGCAGTGATGTTTAGCAGGGGATAGGCTACATTGGTTTGAGTGTAAGTTTGAATGGATAGGACCTAGAGGAAGTGAAGTGCTTTAGGTAAGTGTAAATGGACCTTGAAGCAGATGGAAGTATGGGGAAGTGAATCCCAGGGTCGCAGAGGGGCCGCTGATCTTGGGTGCGTTGAGGATTGTATAATAGGTCACTGTCTATGGGGGCATAGATGGTATTTTTGATGATATAGTATTCTCAGTTATGTTGCATGGGTAGGAGTCTTTGTCCCTGAATACAGCGGAGTGGAAAAAAGTGGGCAAGTTGTAAATGAAATACCTGAGGATATTATGTGATGTGAGTAGGATTGTTCATGTAAGAAATTGCAGTTTAAGAGAGATATAGTCAGTCGAGTATGATTGAGAGAGCTGAAATGTCCATATGGATAGGACGCGTGAAGAGGACTAACTATAAGGATATGCTTGTCGGAAAGGAGTGAGTGGGTAGTATTCTTTCTCTCCTTTCTCCAGTGACAGGAACAGATGAAGAAAGACTGCATCTGTTCACATCCCTTCTCTTGCTGTCATGAGTAATGCACCAGAACCACAGCTCCTTATCCACAACCAGTCCTCAAAGACCTTTCCATGGTTTACCCTGGAAGCTTCATATGCTTTGTCCATACAGCACTTGTCAGCGTCGGTTTACTACAACATTCCAGTTCACTCTATCCCATGCATGCCTTTCATCCAACTGCATGTTCAAGCCCTGCTTGCTCAAAATCTTTTTGTTTCCCTTCCATCTCCTATTTAGTCTCACCATTCTCAACCTTTCCTCACTCATTCTCTCCATATGTCCACACCATATCAGCACACCCTCTTTGTTCCCTGAACCACGTTCTTTTGATTACCACACATCTCTCTTACCCTTTCATTACTTAATCAAATCAAACCACCTCACACCATGTATTGTCCTTAAACATTTCATTTCCAACACATCCACCCTCTTCCATATAGCTTTATCTTGAGCCAGCTTTATCTTTAGCCCATACCTTGCATCCATCTGTTACTGTTGGGACTACTGTTCTTTCAAACATAACCATTTTTGCCCTTCCTGATAACATTTTTTGTTTCCTCACATTCTTCAGTGCTCCCCACCCTGTGACTCACTTCCAATTCATGGTTCCATTTGCTGGCATGTCCACACCCAGATATCTAAAACACTTCACTTCCTCCAGTTTTTCTCCAAACTGACACCCCAACTAATTTGTCCCTCAACCCTGTTACACATAATAACCTTTGATTCACATTCGCTCTCTACTATCTTTTTTCACACTCTTCCAAACTCATTCACCAACTTTTGAAGTGTCTCGCCCAAATCTGCCACCAAATAGGGAAAAAGAATACTTCCCATGTGTTCCCTGCATATTGCAAATGACAACTAAAAGGGGAGGGAGCAGGGGCCTGGAAATCCTCCCCCTCCCATTTTGACTTTTCCAAAAGAAGGAACAGAGAATGGGGCCAATTGAAGATTTTCCGTCTTGGGCTCAGTCCTCTGTTCTTAAAGGTACCTCATACATATTCACCATTTCCTGCATTAACGAGGTAGCATTAAGAACTGAGGACTGAGCCTAAGAGGGAAAATCCTCGCTTGGCCCCCTTTCTCTGCTCCTTCTTTTGGTAAAGTAAAAACTGGAAGGGTGGATTTCCAGCCCCTCACTCCCTCCCCTTGTAGTCGTCATTTGCAACACGCAGGGAACACGTGGGAAGTATTCTTTTACCCTATTTGGTGGCAGATTCGTGTGAGAAGCTTCAAAAGTTGGTGAATGAGTTTGGAAGAGTGTGTGAAAAAAGATAGTTGAGAGCGAATGTAAATAAAAGCAAGGTTATTAGATTTAATATATATATATATATATATATATATATATATATATATATATATATATATATATATATATATATATATATTCCCTGGGGATAGGGGAGAAAGAATACTTCCCACGTATTCCCTGCGTGTCGTAGAAGGCGACTAAAAGGGAAGGGAGCGGGGGGCTGGAAATCCTCCCCTCTCGTTTTTTTTTTTTTTTTTCCAAAAGAAGGAACAGAGGAGAGGTCCAGGTGAGGATATTCCCTCAAAGGCCCAGTCCTCTGTTCTTAACGCTACCTCGCTATCGCGGGAAATAGCGAATAGTATGAAAAAAAAAAAAATATATATATATATATATGTATATATATATATATATATATATATATATATATATATATATATGTAGGTTTGCGGCAGGGGTGTGTGATGTCTCCATGGTTGTTTAATTTGTTTATGGATGGGGTTGTTAGGGAGGTAAATGCAAGAGTCCTGGAAAGAGGGGCAAGTATGAAGTCTGTTGGGGATGAGAGAGCTTGGGAAGTGAGTCAGTTGTTGTTCGCTGATGATACAGCGCTGGTGGCTGATTCATGTGAGAAACTGCAGAAGCTGGTGACTGAGTTTGGTAAAGTGTGTGGAAGAAGAAAGTTAAGAGTAAATGTGAATAAGAGCAAGGTTATTAGGTACAGTAGGGTTGAGGGTCAAGTCAATTGGGAGGTGAGTTTGAATGGAGAAAAACTGGAGGAAGTGAAGTGTTTTAGATATCTGGGAGTGGATCTGTCAGCGGATGGAACCATGGAAGCGGAAGTGGATCATAGGGTGGGGGAGGGGGCGAAAATTTTGGGAGCCTTGAAAAATGTGTGGAAGTCGAGAACATTATCTCGGAAAGCAAAAATGGGTATGTTTGAGGGAATAGTGGTTCCAACAATGTTGTATGGTTGCGAGGCGTGGGCTATGGATAGAGTTGTGCGCAGGAGGATGGATGTGCTGGAAATGAGATGTTTGAGGACAATGTGTGGTGTGAGGTGGTTTGATCGAGTAAGTAACGTAAGGGTGAGAGAGATGTGTGGAAATAAAAAGAGCGTGGTTGAGAGAGCAGAAGAGGGTGTTTTGAAATGGTTTGGGCACATGGAGAGAATGAGTGAGGAAAGATTGACCAAGAGGATATATGTGTCGGAGGTGGAGGGAACGAGGAGAAGAGGGAGACCAAATTGGAGGTGGAAAGATGGAGTGAAAAAGATTTTGTGTGATCGGGGCCTGAACATGCAGGAGGGTGAAAGGAGGGCAAGGAATAGAGTGAATTGGAGCGATGTGGTATACAGGGGTTGACGTGCTGTCAGTGGATTGAATCAAGGCATGTGAAGCGTCTGGGGTAAACCATGGAAAGCTGTGTAGGTATGTATATTTGCGTGTGTGGACGTGTGTATGTACGTGTGTATGGGGGTTGGGCCATTTCTTTCGTCTGTTTCCTCGCGCTACCTCGCAAACGCGGGAGACAGCGACAAAGTATAAAAAAAAAAAAAAAAAAAAATATATATATATATATATATATATATATATATATATATATATATATATATCCCTGGGGATAGGGGAGAAAGAATACTTCCCACGTATTCCCTGCGTGTCGTAGAAGGCGACTAAAAGGGGAGGGAGCGGGGGGCTGGAAATCCTCCCCTCTCAATTTTTTTTAATTTTCCAAAAGAAGGAACAGAGAAGGGGGCCAGGTGAGGATATTCCCTCAATGGCCCAGTCCTCAGTTCTTAATGCTACCTCGCTAATGCGGGAAATGGCGAATAGTTTGAAAAAAAAAAAAAATATATATATATATATATATATATATATATATATATATATATATATATATATATATTGCGCTACCTCGCAAACGCGGGAGACAGCGACAAAGTATAAAAAAAGAAATATATATATATATATATATATATATATATATTGGATGTTAATGTGCTGAGAGGTGCAACTGGAGGGATGTCTGATCATTATCTTGTGGAGGCTAAGGTGAAGATTTGTATGGGTTTTCAGAAAAGAAGAGTGAATGTTGGGGTGAAGAGGGTGGTGAGAGTAAGTGAGCTTGGGAAGGAGACTTGTGTGAGGAAGTACCAGGAGAGACTGAGTACAGAATGGAAAAAGGTGAGAACAATGGAAGTAAGGGGAGTGGGGGAGGAATGGGATGTATTTAGGGAATCAGTGATGGATTGCGCAAAAGATGCTTGTGGCATGAGAAGAGTGGGAGGTGGGTTGATTAGAAAGGGTAGTGAGTGGTGGGATGAAGAAGTAAGAGTATTAGTGAAAGAGAAGAGAGAGGCATTTGGACGATTTTTGCAGGGAAAAAATGAAATTGAGTGGGAGATGTATAAAAGAAAGAGACAGGAGGTCAAGAGAAAGGTGCAAGAGGTGAAAAAAAGGGCAAATGAGAGTTGGGGTGAGAGAGTATCATTAAATTTTAGGGAGAATAAAAAGATGTTCTGGAAGGAGGTAAATAAAGTGCGTAAGACAAGGGAGCAAATGGGAACTTCAGTGAAGGGCGCAAATGGGGAGGTGATAACAAGTAGTGGTGATGTGAGAAGGAGATGGAGTGAGTATTTTGAAGGTTTGTTGAATGTGTTTGATGATAGAGTGGCAGATATAGGGTGTTTTGGTCGAGGTGGTGTGCAAAGTGAGAGGGTTAGGGAAAATGATTTGGTAAACAGAGAAGAGATAGTGAAAGCTTTGCGGAAGATGAAAGCCAGCAAGGCAGCAGGTTTGGATGGTATTGCAGTGGAATTTATTAAAAAAGGGGGTGACTGTATTGTTGACTGGTTGGTAAGGTTATTTAATGTATGTATGACTCATGGTGAGGTGCCTGAGGATTGGCGGAATGCGTGCATAGTACCATTGTACAAAGGCCGGGGCTTGAACATGCAGGAGGGTGAAAGGAGGGCAAGGAATAGAGTGAATTGGAGCGATGTGGTATACCGGGGTTGACGTGCTGTCAGTGGATTGAATCAAGGCATGTGAAGCGTCTGGGGTAAACCATGGAAAGCTGTGTAGGTATGTATATTTGTGTGTGTGGACGTATGTATATACATGTGTATGGGGGTGGGTTGGGCCATTTCTTTCGTCTGTTTCCTTGCGCTACCTCGCAAACGCGGGAGACAGCAAAAAAAAAAAAAAAAAAAAAAATATATATATATATATATATATATATATATATATATATATATATATGTAAAGTTTTGGAAAGAGGGGCAAGTATGAAGTCTGTTGGGGATGAGAGAGCTTGGGAAGTGAGTCATTTGTTCGCTGATGATACAGCGCTGGTGGCTGATTCATGTGAGAAACTGCAGAAGCTGGTGACTGAGTTTGGTAAAGTGTGTGAAAGAAGAAAGTTAAGAGTAAATGTGAATAAGAGCAAGGTTATTAGGTACAGTAGGGTTGAGGGTCAAGTCAATTGGGAGGTAAGTTTGAATGGAGAAAAACTGGAGGAAGTAAAGTGTTTTAGATATCTGGGAGTGGATCTGGCAGCGGATGGAACCATGGAAGCGGAAGTGGATCATAGGGTGGGGGAGGGGGCGAAAATTCTGGGAGCCTTGAAGAATGTGTGGAAGTCGAGAACATTATCTCGGAAAGCAAAAATGGGTATGTTTGAAGGAATAGTCGTTCCAACAATGTTGTATGGTTGCGAGGCGTGGGCTATGGATAGAGTTGTGCGCAGGAGGATGGAGGTGCTGGAAATGAGATGTTTGAGAACAATGTGTGGTGTTAGGTGGTTTGATCGAGTAAGTAACGTAAGGGTAAGAGAGATATGTGGAAATAAAAAGAGCGTGGTTGAGAGAGCAGAAGAGGGTGTTTTGAAATGGTTTGGGCACATGGAGAGAATGAGTGAGGAAAGATTGACCAAGAGGATATATGTGTCGGAGGTGGAGGGAACGAGGAGAAGTGGGAGACCAAATTGGAGGTGGAAAGATGGAGTGAAAAAGATTTTGTGTGATCGGGGCCTGAACATGCAGGAGGGTGAAAGGAGGGCAAGGAATAGAGTGAATTGGATCGATGTGGTATACCGGGGTTGACGTGCTGTCAGTGGATTGAATCAAGGCATGTGAAGCGTCTGGGGTAAACCATGGAAAGCTGTGTAGGTATGTATATTGGCGTGGGTGGATGTATGTATATACATGTGTATGGGGGTGGGTTGGGCCATTTCTTTCGTCTGTTTCCTTGCGCTACCTCGCAAACGCTGGAGACAGCGACAAAACAAAAAATATATATATATATATATATATATATTTTTTTTTTTTTTTTTTTTTTCATACTATTCGCCATTTCCCGCATTAGCGAGGTAGCGTTAAGAACAGAGGACTGGGCCTTTGAGGGAATATCCTCATATGGCCCCCTTCTCTGTTCCTTCTTTTGGAAAATTTAAAAAAAAAAAATGAGAGGGGAGGATTTCCAGCCCCCCGCTCCCTTCCCTTTTAGTCGCCTTCTACGACATGCAGGGAATACGTGGGAAGTATTCTTTCTCCCCTATATATATTTATCTATTTATTCACTTTGCCCCGTCGCGAGGCGTGGGCTATGGATAGAGTTTTGCGCAGGAGGGTTGGATGTGCTGAAATGAGATGTTTGAGGACAATGTGTGGTGTGAGGTGGTTTGATCGAGTAAGTAATGTAAGGGTAAGAGAGATGTGTGGAAATAAAAAGAGCGTGGTTGAGAGAGCAGAAGAGGGTGTTTTGAAATGGTTTGGGCACATGGAGAGAATGAGTGAGGAAAGATTGACCAAGAGGATATATGTGTCGGAGGTGGAGGGAACGAGGAGAAGTGGGAGACCAAATTGGAGGTGGAAAGATGGAGTGAAAAAGATTTTGTGTGATCGGGGCCTGAACATGCAGGAGGGTGAAAGGAAGGCAAGGAATAGAGTGAATTGGATCGATGTGGTATACCGGGGTTGATGTGCTGTCAGTGGATTGAATCAGGGCATGTGAAGCGTCTGGGGTAAACCATGGAAAGTTGTGTGGGGCCTAGATGTGGAAAGGGAGCTGTGGTTTCGGGCATTATTGCATGACAGCTAGAGACTGAGTGTGAACGAATGAGGGGGAAGGGAGATGGTATTCCATGTGTGGCGAGGTGGCGATGGGAATGAATAAAGGCAGACAGTGTAATTGTGTGCATGGGTATATATGTATGTGTCTGTGTGTGTATATATATGTGTATATTGAGATGTATAGGTATGTATATTTGCGTGTGTGGACGTGTATGTATATACATTGTGTATGGGGGTGGGTTGGGCCATTTCTTTCGTCTGTTTCCTTGCGCTACCTCGCAAACGCGGGAGACAGCGACAAAGCAAAATAAATATGAATAAATAAATATATATATATTTTATCTATTCTATGTCACTGTCTCCCGTGTTAGCGAGGTAGCGCAAGGAAACAGACGAAAGAATGGCCCAACCCACCCACATACACATGTATACACATACACATCCACACATGCACATATACATACCTATACATCACAATGTATACATATATATTCACACACAGACATATACATATATACACATGTACATAATTCATACTGTCTGCCCTTATTCATTCCCATCGCCACCACGCCACACATGAAATAACAACCCCCTCCCCCGCTTGTGCGTGAGTTAGTTCTAGGAAAAGACAACAAAGGCCACATTCGTTCACACTCAGTCTCTAGCTGTCATGTATAATGCACTGAAACCACAGCTCCCTTTCCACATCCACATATGTATGTATGTATATGTATATGCATACACACCACATTGTTCCAGTGCACTGTATTCCTTGCATGCCCTTCACCCTCTTGCATGTTTAGTCCCCTATTGCTCAAAATCTTTTTCACTCCGTCCTTCCACCTCTTCCTTGGTTTCATCCTCCTCTTTGTTCCCTCTGCTTCTAATATGTATACCCTATCTTTCCATCATTTCCTCTCTCATTCTCTCCACATTTCCACACCATTTCAGCACACGCTCTTCATTTCTTTCGTACATATTTCTCTTACTACCACACCCATCTCATAATGTATCATTAATTACTTAATCATCCCTCCTTACCCTGTATTCTCCTCATGTGTGGTGCTCCAGATGAGAACTAGATAAGTAGCAAAAGTAAACACACCAGAAAATGCAGTGTAAGTTCAGTTGTTTTGAAATAAGTATAACTCTTAAACTAAATGATTATCACATTTAGAATTTATCTTTTGAACTCTTAAGTAAATGGTGGTGTAAAAGAAATATGAATTATTTAAACACTTTTAGTGAAGAGTGATTGTTATTTAAGGAGTACGTATGCTCTTCATGTAAACCACAGAATAATGTATATACAAATTAAATTATGAGGCAGAAAATTAGAAGATATAGATACATAGCACAAAAAGTAATAGTATTTGAAAATCATTTAACCAAAAATGCATATTGTGGCTTGCATATATGGTGAGTAGAGGGAATGCTGCAATTAGATTGCAGCTATGAATATTACATGTGCAGTGAGTAGCCATGAAGTGCTTATCATGTATTACATGAGGTGATTAGGTTGCCTACTTTCTCAGTGCAGGTATCTACTTCTCTCCCAGAGTCAGCACACTTCAATGTACCTAGGCAATATGGCAAAATTGCACTTCATTCTGTTAGAGAAATCAACCATATTCTTTATGCTGTAACTAAATGTCTCATTTTTCTGCTCAAAATAAATGCTGAACATGTTCCATTGCATGCTGTAAATGATTCATCTTCTCTAACAGTGGAGATGTTTACAACTTGCCCTTAGCTGATGCATTCTGGTGTAGCTAGGTGATAAGGCACAACAGCACTTAATTTTGTTAGGGAAATCATCCACTTTGTTTATGCCATAACTAAATGTCACTGTATAGTATTTGAAAGAAGCATGGAGCCTTTTTCCGTTGCTTGCCATGATGTTTCCATCTTCTATCTCTGTGGATGTGTCTACTTCTCACATGGAGTCAGTATATTCCTTTGTATTTAGGCTATAAAGGGAAATTACACTTCATCTTGTAAGGAAAATCATCCTCATATTTTATGCCTCTTTCTTTATCTTTTCCTGGCACTACCTCACTAATGTTCGAAGCTACAAACAGGTATGAAAGAAGAAATTAGACATCTCAGGATTTTGTTTGAAAGAGGGAAGCTTGGAATATTGTGCAATAATGGTTTGATAAACATATTTCCAGCTGCCTGTTGTTTGCGTGTTTCTCACCAGACACCATATTTTTTATACACAGTTGCTTTCCCACCTTAGTGAGGTTACATCAGAAATGGATGGATGAATGAACAACAGCCTCATTTGTGCACATCCACTCTTTAGCTGTCGTATTTAATCAGAACCTACTTATGCAAAGTAAATATTTATATGTAATACAAACAGATTCCATTAAAAGATGCATTAAGTATACAAAATGCTCTTTTAGGGGTACAGTATGTTCAGACCACATTTTTTTAGAAGATGCTATTCATACATCATTTGTTATCAATGATAATGGATTTTTTTTTTATTTTGCCTGTATTCATTACATAATTGTATGATTGATTATGAAAATCAAGAAAATAAGGATAGTGTAAGTTGTGTGGTAGACAGAAATATAAATGAATACAGTACATTGATTTGATAATTA
Source organism: Panulirus ornatus (assembly GCF_036320965.1). NCBI lineage: Eukaryota > Metazoa > Arthropoda > Malacostraca > Decapoda > Palinuridae > Panulirus > Panulirus ornatus. The sequence continues at coordinate 22,313,218 of NC_092246.1, read as the reverse complement.
ATATATGAGGAATGTAACTATGAAAAGTATTTTAAGTTGTGCAGACATTTCAATATATAGACAATGGTTGTTTTGCTCATAATGTTAATTATATGGAAGTTGTGTTGGTCACAATGTCTATTATGTTTATGTAGGTAAATGACATTGACTGGATTTGTCTTACACCTGTTTGTACTGCATGTTAACCCCTCATCTTCTGTTTTCTAATTATGTATACCTAGTGACATGTCATTACCTTAAAGCTATGATTCTTTTATAGATTTTTTAATGAAGTGAGATTGGCTGAGATATTTTTCTTTTTTAAAGCATTTGTGTAAATTCCATGAATAAAGTATTTAGATATGTATCATTGTTTGTGAATTTTATTAGCAAAAATTGCATTTACTTTAGCATTATAAACATGCCTCAACACTGTCTTATAAGTGAATTACAGCAAACAGCATTTGTTGATCTCACCTACTTCACTGTATCATCATATTAGGGTAGTTTTTTGAATGGTTAACTCTGACCTGATTAAGAATGAGCTTTTTGTAAATTGTTTATGATATATTCATCTTCATGCACATACATCTCATGAATATTATCTTCTTTTTTTTTTAACACTTGGAACTTTTCCATCATTTTCATCATAGTTTACTTTGATCACAGCAGTAAACATGATTCATATGATTTGTAATGTGAGCGGGTAAACTATCTAAGAATCCTCATGGCATGTACGCTTTAAGGATCATCAGTTGTCATAGACTACACTTCCCCAGGTTAATATTGATATTGGGCAGCCAGAAGGTACAGCTCCAGAAGAAAAGAAAGAAGTTGATTTCTTTGATGATCATGTCAGCAATGCAGCTCCTGCGTCCCCAGACCTAATTCCACCCCTGCCTGAATTTACTGCACCAAAGGTACTTGATAGTTCCTCCTGTAATGTTTCTTTGTCTTAGAAAGAACTAGATATGAGTAATTTTTATATTATCTGTTTATGCTGAAGTTAGAATATAATAACGATATGCTTAACACATGAAATTATTTAAATGACAAAACATATTTCATTGCCTGTCATAAATTTAGATTGTTTTCTTTCTTTTTTCAATCATTTTCACTATTTCTTACATGAGTGAGGTACTTTCCAAAACAGATGACAGCCCAAGAAGAAAAATAGATCTTTTTTTCTTTCCTTGTTCTCATATAGGAAAGAAATACAGTAGGCAAGAATACCCAGGCTCCCATTACTGCCCCTCTTAGTCACTTTCTGTGACACATGAGATAGGTAGGCAGTATTCTTTCTCCCCTATCATTAAGGTAGGCATCAGTGGATGAGGGAATGTAGGGGTTATCCAAAGTAGAATTATAAAGAAAACATGTTATTACAAGTTTTGTTTTGTCTTTATGGGAAATTGATGGAAAGTTAGGTTTTTATGGGAAATTAATGGAAAGGTAGATCTCTAAAAGTTACTAGAGATACCTGTGACCAAAGAGCAAAAAGACCTGTCAGTGAAAGAAGAGAGTTTATAACTTTCTCCAGTTTGGAAGTGATTTGCATTAGAGTAATTCATTTGATTTTGGGTAAATTTGAAGGCTAAATGGAAGTTAAGGGAAGGAGAGGTTTCCAAGTGTGACACACCAGTTCCCCTGCCTCAATGTCCTCAAAACAGGGATAATTGCACCATGAATTATAAGAATAGTAGTCTTAGAGGAAGAGGGAATGTATTGTTGTATTCTTCCAGTACTTGTTTCTGCTTCATACAAAGCAGTGACTGAAATTTTGCCTAAGGAATGGCAGTAATCTTCCCATTGAAAAATACTGAATAAAGATTTTAAGTTAGCTGAGTCACTGTTGCTGAATGATGTAGCTAGCATTGAAAGGGGACATTAGGAGGAGTATGTATAGTTTTTACAATTGCACCATGGTAACACCCCTGCCTAAATCGATTTGAATCACTCTTTTCAACTTTGTACTAGGTAGTTTTTAGAGATGTGATAATTCATGGGTAACTACACTCATTGTCTTCTCAGAGTTCTAGTTTAAGTAATGGAACAAAGGAGTTACCAGAAGAATCGCAGCCAGCACCAAACATTGAAGCTGCATTAAACATAACTGCCTGCGAAGCACAAAAACTTGCAAGCCAACCACGAAAGTCTACAATAGGTCAACGGAAACCTGCCTCTAAAGTGAGTTTGTCAATATCCTTGTATGAGTTTTAGAAAGTACATTGATTTTTGCATTACTTATATCTTTTTTCAATTTGGGAAGTGTTAATCTGCTTCCAATTCTTTTTTAATACTTGTTTCTTCATAGATGTTTAATGTGTTTTATGGATGGGATGGTGAGAAATAAGGGACAGGGCAAGAGGAAGATGTACATTTGCTGGGAGTGGGATGGGCATGGAAAGTAAATTAGTTGCATTTTATAGATTACACATCTCTAATGCAGACCATAGGGGAACTCCAGAAGCTGTTGATATAGTTTAGGGAGTGCATGAAAGGATAAAGTTAAAAGTAAATATCAACAAAAGTTAAGTTGTGAGGTGCAACAAAGGGAAGAGAGAGGATATTTTCAATGCAAATTTATTTGAAGACCCAGTAGAAGTGCTGTTGTTACTTAGGAGTGGACTTGTCAGGAGATGGAAACATGGGGGCAGAAGCAAGTCACAGGTTCTGGGCTCATTAAGGAGCTTGTGGAAGGAAACATCAATTACTTGAAGGGCAAAGATAGGTAAGTTTATAGGTATAGGAGTGACTTTTCTATTTATGCAGGGTATGAACCATGAACATAAAGAATGGGAAAGGATGGCTGTTTTAGTATATTGCATGTGGCAGTTTGGTCAAATAAGAAATGGCTCTGTCAGAGACAGGTGTGGTAAAGAACATGTTTTGGCTTGAGGGCTAACCAGGATGTGCTGAAATGATTCAGACATATGGAGAGTTTGTATGAAGAAAGACTGACTGTGGGAATCTATGTCTCAAGTGGTAAGGGGAAAGGGAAGGGGAAATACAAAGAGGAGGTAGAAAGATGGAGGAAAAATAGACTTTTAGGTGTTTGAGCTTGAATATTAAGAAGAGAAAGAGGATAGAATGAGATGGAGTGAGTTGGGATATGGGGAAAGGGAAGTGACATAATGTTGGTAGGCTAAACCAGGGCATTTTACATTTCCAGGTGAAGCATAGAGTAATCTGTGCCTGGTGTAGGCACATAATGTAATGATAGGTAGGGAATGCATTTATGCAAATGAGGCCATTATTATTTGATCCTGACAATACTTTGCTGAAGCAGGAAAGACAGTTAGGTATAAGAAATATGGAATTGGCTTAGTTTGTTTTGTACATTGGTGATATAAGTCATTCCAGAAAGATAATTTACTGACTGGGTATTTGCAGACTATTTAGAGATCACCAAGCATTTATGTGTGCCTCCTCAGACACCTAGTAGTAGTGTAGTTCATTGGTAAACTTAAACACTAATCTGTTCCATTAAAATAGCAGTATTATTGTGAATGAATGAGTCAGGCTGCTTAACTACTATTTTGTTTTGATATGTGGAAACCATCTTTGTAATGACTGTGTGTGCCTGAATGGTATTGAAGGGTTATATTTAAGAAATGATGAGTCATGTGTAGCATAAGCTAGAAGATATATCTACAGAAAATATAAGGTTATAACTGCTTTTTCAGACTTTTCATATGTTAAAGGTGACTCATTAGATTTCTCTCAGGTTAGGTTGTTTAATCAGTTGTGAATTTCCCGTAGAAAATGTATATTAGACTTCAAAAACTGAATATTATTTGATTTTGAATAGAAGTTCATAATTCTAAAGGCCATATTTGTATCATAAAGTAATTTATTTTAGATACAGAAAATTTTATGTAGGCAAATTAACCTTTGGGTAACCCTTTACAAGTAAGTGTACCATTGAATTTTGTCTGTGTTGCCTAATGAGAGAATTTTTGTGTACAGGTAGATTCCAGTGGCTCAGCTCAGAAGGTAGTATTTGTGGGGCAGTATGTAAGGGGAAAATTCTGATATGCAGTAGCAAGATCATTAGTTGAGTGTATGTAGATATCTTCTATGATATTGCTGTTGTCTTTTATTTCACTTCTCCCTTTGCAGCTGTATTTCCGAGTCATTATTTTACTCATAATACATTTATGCTCTTGCTGTTGAATATCGGTCATATGCACTGTCATTCATGTTATTTACATAACCTCTCAGCTAAAGTTGGTACTTGTATCGTATTGCTGTTGTTGACATTGCCTCGGGGTTACCTTGACATTGTCCATTCTTCTGTCAAATATTTCATTTAAGTTATAGGTACATATATGATTCACAGCAATGTAAAACCAAAAACAATTGTGTCAACATTTGCAAGATTGACCCTGGCTTTTAGGACTTACCCAGAGTTTTATTCATAAGATTATGGGTAAAAAGAAGAAAAAGCAACTTCCAGCCTACAGACTCCATTGTTAGGGGCATTTCAATAATAGATGAACATACACATAAGCATGTGGATATATGAGTGAGTGCACATGTGCACTCACACCGTTAGGAGTAAGAACGACTCCATCATTGGAAAGAAACTTACTGTAATGGGTGATAACAGAGGTTGCATATTAGAGGAGCCATCTGAGAATGTGCCATAGGGCTCAATCCTGAGACCATTGCTGTTCTTGGTCTCTGTAAATGACTTCCCTGAATCACTGGAATGATGCCAAGGTCATGAGAGAAATAAAGAGTGATGATTTTGTTAACCTGCAGAGAGACCTAGCTGAACTTGTAAGTTGGTCATATGTATGATTGTTGAATTCAACTTCGCTAATGCAAAGTAATGAGGATGGACAAAGTGAAAGAAGGCCTCAATACTATTATTACCCAGTAGAAATCTGTGTGTTAGAGGGTCTTAGGAGTTGACTTTTATCTAACCTATCACCAGAACCCCACCTCGGGAAAACTGTAAAGGAGACAAACTGTTGTTTGGCAAATATTAGAATTACATTCAGGTGCATGAATGAGGAAATATTTAACAAACTTTTCGCATAATATATTAAGCCCAAGTTAGAGTATGCTTTTCAGTTTTAGCCACTATACTTATAGAAGGTCACACATGTTGAAAGTGGAAGGAGAAGGGGGAAAGAGGAAGACCAAGATGGATATGGAAGTATAGAATGAAAGAGACTTTGAGTTGTTGGGATCTGAATATTTAGGAGATTTAGAGGCAGGCATGGCAAAGAGAGACTTGGAAAAGTTTTCTTTTTTAGAGTAGGAGATGAACTGTCAGTGGGCAGAACTAAGGCATGAAGTTACAACACATTTGAAAAGTCACATTTGGGAAGGTTGTATAATTGTCTGTGAAAGAAAGAAATACACCCATAGAAGAAATAATTGCTTGAAAGGAGTTCATTATTTCCCAGCTACTGATTGTAGTGCAGTCTTGGGGTTGCAGAAGCTCGTAAGAAGGATCTTATGGTTTCATAATCGATCAAGATGTACATATATATACATTTCTGTTCTTTCGTACTCGATTGCTGTTTACCTTATCAGCAAGGTAGTGCTGAGAATAGACAAAGAATGGCTATGTTTACTCACCATTGTCTAGTTGTAATATGTACTGCACCGAAACCACAGCCAGGCCCAACAGATGTTTCTATGGTTTTCCCCTGGCCACTTCACATTCCCTGGTTCAGTCCATTGACAGCACATCAATTTATATGAGTGAAATAAGGAAAAAAAGCAGAGGAAACCATATTTGATTCAGAAGAAAAGATTAAGATCATATACTGTACTTGAGCCATTGAATTATTCAGGGTACTCATTTGACATAGCCTGATTTTGATAGGGTTGGATCACCTTTCCACTTTCATGGAAATTTTTGTTTTGAATTTGGTTTTTATATTGTAAAACTTAGTAGAGAAGACAAAGAATGAGAGTTGTGGAAGGGTGACTAGATAGGGAATGCAATGAATGTTAGGATATGGCATGTATGATAGAGGTATACATATGCATTTATTAGTGATTGTACATTTCTGGTTTACCTCTTTGAATTAGAGGAGGAGCTGAGCTGTATAGCCAACCTCATTATCCATGTCCATGTCTGCATATGTGTCCACATAGTGATTATATTTTACTTCCAAGTTCTCAGATGTGATTTGATTTATCATCATGAATTTTCATATGCAAATACATACTAATAAGCACTTTAACATCCCAACTAAAGTAGGTTACTCTGACCTACTTTCCATGTTTCAGAAACAAACTTAGTAATCATTGATTACCAATATTTTATACTTTACCAGCAGCTGAGAGGTTAATGCACACTAGTCATAAGTAGTTTTTCATACACCAGACATACTGATCACTTTGTGGGTTGGTTGAATAGACAAATACTCAAGAATGATGCTGTTGAATTAACCTTGCACCTTCCAGTTTAAGTGTGGTTTGCAGTGAGTGTTGAGCACCAGCACCTGATAAGATTGAAATGAATATGAATATAGGAAAATGGGTAAACTTCACATCATATGAATCATGATATGTCCAGCAGCCCCACCTTCTATACACATATTGTTTGTTCCCATTTATTTTTTACCTAGTATAAAACTTAGATATGAGATGCTAAATACTTCTGTATGTAAAACATCAGCTTGAGACAGGGTTCAGGAAAAGGTTCAGGCAGTCCTATTCTTTTTCATGTAGTGCAGAGAACTGTATTGCTTCTCTGAACTGTATTGTAATAGTATCCTCATTTAGGAGTAGATGTGTATGTTGCTGCTTGGAATTTTCAGCCACCTCTTTAAACTATTGTCATCTACATGATCATTTTTCCTATTGAAATGTGATATCTGCATATTTCTTCATTAGAGTAAATTGCCTATTAAAAATCTGCTGTAGACTCTTGCCAGGCCTTAAAATTGTAATGTTAAAATATATGCCAGAGGAATCTTTTGATTAGTTAGTGTGGCTTTTACATGTTCGACATGTATCTACTACTTGTATTTTAATGCAAAGTTTGAGAAGGAAAAGAATGTTCTTGGTAAGTGTATTCAAGGGGAAAAGTAAAAGTATAAAACCAGAAAAAGATGCAGTAGAAATACCTATAAACAGAAGCTGTAAGAAAATGAGGAAATTAAAGACTGCATATATTGAAGGATAGATTGGAGTCTGAAAATGTGATAGACCTAGCTATTGATAATCAAAAAGAAATGACTGAGTGAATGACCATTTCCTTAAGTTTCCCTTGCTATTTCTTTAGTAGTCAAAGCAAGTGAACCACTAACACTTTCACATTTGTGAAGTATTTTTTTAAGACTCCTTATTTCCTACAGTTAGGAGCAAAGAAAACAGGAGGACTTGGAGCTCAAAGAGTAAAGAAGGATTTCAGCGCAATTGAAAAAGAGGCTGTTCGCAATGACCAACTTAGACAAGAAGCCAAAGAACTTTCAAAGGAAGAGCAGCAACAGTCGGTATGTAAGGATTACCTCCATTGGTTGAATATTTCAGTATTTTTCTCAAGGTGCTCAGATACAGATGATAATAAAAACGTTGCTTCCATCCTGTTGAAGGTTTTCTGTAAAAAAATTTTTCTCATTTAGTCTGTGTACATTCAAGACAGTCTACACAGTTCTTACTTAAGATAGTAACAAGTTAAAAAGTCCTTATTTTGTAAAGATTGAATCACTTTGTTTACCATAGCTATGTAGTAGATTGAGGTCAGGATATAATGAGATAGACCTACTTGTAGCATTTATTTACCGAAGACTTCGTATCTCAAATGCTACTCAGATCATGACAAAGGTTGTTTTTTCATGTCCAGTTTATATAGCACTAAAGCTGTTATGATTGTTGGTATAGGTAATTGAAAAAATTAGTAAGATGATGACTGACCTGACTAGATATCATGAATACAAAATCTGTTGTAGGCTCATGTGATCTTGCATGATTTTTTGTGCCAATACACAAAATATTCTACACTAAGTTTCCTACAATAAATTCACTTTTAGCATTGAAAGTGTCTGATTAGCTTCCAAACAATGACACTGCTTCTGATTTTTGTATTGGATCCCCTGTTTTATGTTGGTTTGATTCTCCAATCAGAAAAGCATGGAAAATCAGACACTGAAAAATTTCCACATAATCAGTTATGATGTGTCACACACCTTTGACCCTCAAACCATGCCCAGTCTAATAGCTGTTATTGAAAAGGTTTTGGTAATAAAACTTAGGTTTCTTTCCCATGGGGATCATCCACCCTTAAGAAGTAGGTCCAGTGGACACAGAGGATGTACAACAAATTTTCACCCCAATCTCTGTACTATAAGGTCTATGTAAGGTATACCAAATCCCAAGTGGTTGACAGTAGGTGGAAGAAATTGGAATTGAAATCTGGACATGATTTTTTTCACGTGTCTTGCTAGAAAGGAAAAGCTAATTTTACTTTTCCATTTGTGATGCACAGCACACTTTCATGCCAAAGTGCACCACCACTTTATTTCCTTTCATTTAAGATTATTGTGAATGGAGAACATAAATTCACCCCAAGATTCATCGCTATCCTAGGGATAGTGAATGTAGGTAGAATGGTAATTGGAGTGAAGCAGTGATGGAATTTTCCTTACAGTCTCACAAAAGACTTGCATCCCATTGAAGCAATCTCACAGTTGTTTATACATACTTTGAAAGGACTTGTCCAAATTTAGAGTGTCTTTCAAGTCTCACATCTAAGTACATTTGAGCAGGTTGGCCAGATTCCATAACAATAACAATACGAAATGCATAAAGAAATACTTATGACATAGAGCCACCAGACCATTTTATAATTCAGTGGAGTAAGAGGTTGGGGATCCAGGGGTCTTATTAGATCCCTGTTTAATAGTGTATTGGCACTCCAGCCCCACATCCTCTCCAACCATCCCTCTGATCTGCATGTATTATTACAAAACTCCCTGAATTATATTAAGCATGTATTCCCATATTAGTCTCAGTCATCTGTTCTTAACGCTACCTCGCTAATGCAGGGAATGGCGAATATGTATGAATAGAATTATTCACACAGTTTCTGCAAGATGCCTTGAGGGTCTCCATCTTTGATGTGGGTATTTTGAAGTCAAGTTAAGTGTTGTTAGGGCATGACTCTTCAAGGAAGGCCTTCAAGGTGTTGATTTTTAACAGGTGCATTATGCTTAGACTTCATTAATTTCAGTTGGAGAGTATGTTTTCTTCCTAAGGGTGCATAGATTTTATAGATAATGTACTAGCTAAGGATGGGCTAGTGATGATTGCTTGTAACAAATTCTGGTTTATCTAAACAGGGTTTAAAAGTTTTATCATGTACAGCTGCAGACATTGGAACGTGCTTATGAAGACATGAGCTTGGCTGGTAAGCGTGAAGAGGAGAGAATGAAGAGAGTTGATCCTCAGAAAGCACAACAGGCAGAGCGTCTTGGTATGGGACTTGGTGCTCGAAGGTAAGCCATTTATTACTGGCTTTTGGTGAAATATGAAAGGAGCATATGGTGATTGATATGCAATTGCCTTGAAGTGTCATTTGCTCAAGCTTCAGTTACTTAGAATTAGAGCTTAATTCCAGAAATTAGAGAAAGCAAAACACATCAAAATAAAAATATCTGAAGTTAGTGAACTTAACTGGAGGGGATATCTGAAGTGCAACCACATATTCATGTTGATGCTATTTTGAAAATGTAGAAAATCTATTTAGTGATGGTTCGAAGGAATATGTGACTGTCTTTTTTGAAGTTTTTTTTCATATGATTTACAGTGGAGCATGTCACAGCATGTTTGGAGAGATGAAAACTATTGAACAAGAGACACCTGTTGGAGTCAAGTCTTCCAGCCGTGGCAGCAGCAACAATAGCAACTCAAACTTTAGAGATGAAGAAATTGAGGATGACTTTGAGACCATTATTCGATTCTCATCTGGTCCGCCTAAGTAAGGTCTTTTTGTTGATTTCTCATTTTCATTATCATATCATATCCATTACATTTATGGAAGACTTCAACCAAGCATCAGCTTGTTGCTTTCTTCATTTGGCATAGTTTATGAAATTCCAAACTGAGCAGCAACATATCCAAAGAAAGTAAGTAAATGGATTATCCATTCAGATAACGTTTCCCCTGTAAAGGCCTCCATTTATGTATTTATCATACATAAACTTGGGAAACAGCAATTATGTATAATAGATAAATAAACATATATATTATTAATTTATTATTTATTATACATGATTGGTGTTTCCCACATCAGCGAGGTAGTGCCAGAAAACAGACAGAGAATGACCCATCCACTCATATAAACATAGTTATTTATTTATTGTATTTAGTCGCTGTTTCCCATGTTAGCGCAAGGAAACAGACAAAAGAATGACCCAACCCACCCACATACACATGCATATACATAAACGCCCACATACACACATATACATACCTATACATTTCAACGTATACATACTTATACATACACAGACATATGCATATTCATACTTGCTTCCTTCATCCATTTCCATTGCCACCCCACCACGCATGGAACAGCATCCCCCTCTCCCCAAGTGCATGCAAGGTAGTGCTAGGAAAAGACAACAGAGGCCACATTTGTTCACACTCAGTCTCTAGCTGTCATGTGCAATGCACCGAAACCACAGCACTTATAAACATATATATACATAAATGCCCACATACACACATATACATACATATACATATCAACATATACATACATATACACATACGTAGTCATTACATGCATATGCATGTACATATTCGTACTTGCTTGCCTTCAATCCATCCCTATCGCTTCCTCGCCCCACAGGAAAAGAGCATTGCTATCCTATGCTTCAGCGAGGCAGCACCGGTAATACAGACAAAAAGGCTACATTCATTCACACTCAGTCTCTAGCTGTCATGTGTAATGCACCAAAGCCACAGCTCCCTATCCATATCCAGGCTTCACAGACCTTTCCATGGTACCCTGACATTTCACATACCCTGGTTCAGTCCATTGACAGCACATCGACCCTGGTATACCACATTGTTCAAATTCATTCTGTTTCTTTCTTTCTCTCTCATACCTGTTAGCTAGCACATGATAGATTGTTACTTTGATATGTAACAACTCGATTTTGCATGTTATGAGTAACTAATGCCCATATGTCACTTTAGCTTTGAACAGACACTCATATGTTTCTATTTGATTCTCTACTGCTTTCATAGTCTTTTGTAAAGTCTGAGCATTGTATTTGTCATTAGCCAGCCTTACTGTAAGAGAATTGATATCACCGTATCCCTTTTAGTTTGTGTGTGTCACTGTTTCACATACCAAATTTTTCAGCCCCATGTGAACCATTTACCAGAAAATACTTTTATATTTTATAGAGTGGCAGATATAGGGTGTTTTGGTCGAGGTGGTGTGCAAAGTGAGAGGGTTAGGGAAAATGATTTGGTAAACAGAGAAGAGGTAGTGAAAGCTTTGCGGAAGATGAAAGCCGGCAAGGCAGCAGGTTTGGATGGTATTGCAGTGGAATTTATTAAAAAAGGGGGTGACTGTATTATTGACTGGTTGGTAAGGTTATTTAATGTATGTATGACTCATGGTGAGGTGCCTGAGGATTGGCGGAATGCGTGCATAGTGCCATTGTACAAAGGCAAAGGGGATAAGAGTGAGTGCTCAAATTACAGAGGTATAAGTTTGTTGAGTATTCCTGGTAAATTATATGGGAGGGTATTGATTGAGAGGGTGAAGGCATGTACAGAGCATCAGATTGGGGAAGAGCAGTGTGGTTTCAGAAGTGGTAGAGGATGTGTGGATCAGGTGTTTGCTTTGAAGAATGTATGTGAGAAATACTTAGAAAAGCAAATGGATTTGTATGTAGCATTTATGGATCTGGAGAAGGCATATGATAGAGTTGATAGAGATGCTCTGTGGAAGGTATTAAGAATATATGGTGTGGGAGGAAAGTTGTTAGAAGCAGTGAAAAGTTTTTATCGAGGATGTAAGGCATGTGTACGTGTAGGAAGAGAGGAAAGTGATTGGTTCTCAGTGAATGTAGGTTTGCGGCAGGGGTGTGTGATGTCTCCATGGTTGTTTAATTTGTTTATGGATGGGGTTGTTAGGGAGGTAAATGCAAGAGTTTTGGAAAGAGGGGCAAGTATGAAGTCTGTTGGGGATGAGAGAGCTTGGGAAGTGAGTCAGTTGTTGTTCGCTGATGATACAGCGCTGGTGGCTGATTCATGTGAGAAACTGCAGAAGCTGGTGACTGAGTTTGGTAAAGTGTGTGGAAGAAGAAAGTTAAGAGTAAATGTGAATAAGAGCAAGGTTATTAGGTACAGTAGGGTTGAGGGTCAAGTCAATTGGGAGGTGAGTTTGAATGGAGAAAAACTGGAGGAAGTGAAGTGTTTTAGATATCTGGGAGTGGATCTGGCAGCGGATGGAACCATGGAAGCGGAAGTGGATCATAGGGTGGGGGAGGGGGCGAAAATTCTGGGGGCCTTGAAGAATGTGTGGAAGTCGAGAACATTATCTCGGAAAGCAAAAATGGGTATGTTTGAAGGAATAGTGGTTCCAACAATGTTGTATGGTTGCGAGGCGTGGGCTATGGATAGAGTTGTGCGCAGGAGGATGGATGTGCTGGAAATGAGATGTTTGAGGACAATGTGTGGTGTGAGGTGGTTTGATCGAGTGAGTAACATAAGGGTAAGAGAGATGTGTGGAAATAAAAAGAGCGTGGTTGAGAGAGCAGAAGAGGGTGTTTTGAAGTGGTTTGGGCACATGGAGAGAATGAGTGAGGAAAGATTGACCAAGAGGATATATGTGTCGGAGGTGGAGGGAAAGAGGAGAAGAGGGAGACCAAATTGGAGGTGGAAAGATGGAGTGAAAAAGATTTTGTGTGATCGGGGCCTGAACATGCAGGAGGGTGAAAGGAGGGCAAGGAATTGAGTGAATTGGAGCGATGTGGTATACCGGGGTTGACGTGCTGTCTGTGGATTGAATCAAGGCATGTGAAGCGTCTGGGGTAAACCATGGAAAGCTGTGTAGGTATGTATATTTGCGTGTGTGGACGTATGTATATACATGTGTATGGGGGGGGGCCATTTCTTTCGTCTGTTTCCTTGCGCTACCTCGCAAACGCGGGAGACAGCGACAAAGTATAATAAATAAATAAATATCTCAATAAACCAGAATTCCAAGTATTTTAGATTTGGGGGTTATATTTGTGTTTGTTGTGTGTGCAGTACTTGATTATCAGAATAGATTGAGCATAACATTACATGGGAAGAATCTTTTTGATAAGGTTAGAAGTCCACTTTTCATTTCATCACCCTGGATATGGACTGGGGAATCATTTGGATGAAGTTTAGAGATCATTTGTACCTGGTGCACCCCATTAAGTTGGGAAGAAAGTTAAGATAATTGATTGTTGTCAGAATGATATAATAGATGATAAAGGTATAACCCCACTTAACCTTGTCATGCATAGTGTGATAGAAATATTAAGCAGTTGATTCATTTAAGATAGTATCTGATCAGCTTTCTTAACAAAGTCTTATTACACTCTCAAAATTGATGTGCCTTGATACACTGGACCCCAAGTGCTACTTGTTTTAATACAGTTAGTGGCCCATGTGAGTGATGCATCTACTTTCTTTTGCCCTTGATTTACTTTATGCAGTGATTAACCCAGCCAAAATGAATTACAAATGTATACTGAGCGGAAAAAATGCAATGATGCAAATTGAATACAAAGAGTAATAGTATGGAGACTAAATCAAATGTTTTATGGTGTTTTGAGACAGACAAGAAAGCTTTCTTTGTAAAGATGTAGGCTAAGTATTTATGACAGTGTGTACATTTATTAGCTATCTTTCTATCACAAATCATATACACTTATTTTGATGATTCATGTTGATATTTCCTATTATACCCGAGTACAGTACAAGTGGTTAAGCATACCAGCAGAACAGAAAACAAAGACCAACATCTCTCATCACTACCACACCCTCCACCACCCTTGCACACACCAACTGCTCTTAAATGTTTGTGGTATCATTACTGTATGGTTAACACAGTGCAATAACTTTGCAGATGTCATGTAAACAACTTTTTGGCAATCTTAAAGTAATATGGGAGTTGAAATCTTGACCCTAGAATGCATCCCAATTTATGCAGTGGAAGTTTTTCAGAAAACTGTTTTCACCTAAAGTAAGTTTGCTTTACATAGCACATGGTAAATCTTCCAAAAACGTATATGCTACTGAAAGTGGGGAAATCGTGTTGCAGGAAAGAATTTGATCTGCAAATGACTTAATTTTCTTTAACCCTCAGGTATCGAGACAGTCCTTTTGAAGACCGAAGTATTTATGGCTTTGTTAGTGGTAAAGGCTCAGGTATTGATGATCTTCTCACCAGCAAATCACCTTCCTCATCATGGGATAATGAATTTGAAAAGAACAGTAATTCTTCATCTGGAGTTAGTTCGTCTTCTAGCTTGGGAAATATGTCCTCTAATAAAGGTCTGTTTTACAGTAGATTTTTAACTACTTCTAATTGGACACAGCTTTAGGCTTCATATACAAATTAACTAGCTTACCATCGCAGTTTTATCCTTTTCATTATGTTAGGAGGACGTTGCAGAATCTGACAGTAATACTTCAGGGTTTAGACTAGTGTGTAATTAAATGTAACATAGTGAATGTAAAGCCCCAAAGGTGAGTTGTATCTCTTGACTGTTTTATCATGATAATCCTTTCTCTTTCCAGTTTCCACATCAGCCAACCACAAATACACTCCAGTAGAAGACAATCAAGCTCAGCAAAAGTTTGGTAACGCAAAGGCCATCTCGTCAGATATGTTCTTCCAGGAACGTGATCCTAGTGCAGAAATGCGGTCAACTCTTGCCCGATATGAGGGATCAACGTCCATCTCTTCAGCTGATCTCTTTGGTGGAGGCCAAACATCAAAGCAGTACAGTGGAGGATCATTACAGGTGGGTTCAATGTTTAAGGAGCACTACATCATCTTGCTTGTGCCTGTGATCCAGTTTTACTCCTAAATTTCATATTTTATGAATGCCACTGGCAGGGCCTGACATTAACAGTTGTCCAGTTGTCTAAGTATATAAACTGATCATTCATATGATTAATATTATCCTGCCTTTTAGCCTGATTGGGTTGGTGGAAATCACCAAGTTGACCTGTGTTATCATTCCTGGTAGTAAATATGAAATTTGAAATTCAGTGTTGGTATTGTCTGTAGCATATGTAGAGAATTCCCCTTTTTTTTTATTCATAGTTTCACCCAAATGGACAAGTGGATTGAAGAGTTAAAGCTGTGCCCTAACCTGGCAATAACTAGGCTGTACATTTTAATTTTGAATTATAATCTGTATATTTGTGCTTTCTTTATGCATGTACACTATTATTTTCTCTTTTTTTGGAAGCCCATAAAGCAGAAGCTCAACTTTAGTTGTCTCTCTTACATCTCTACATTTGCCTGTTCATCTTCCATACTTCCTTCCATGGTGTCCATAATGAGGCATTAGCATAATATGAAATATTTGTGCAGTGTGAGCATGACAGCTGCAGACAATTTTTTCATAAATTTTTCTGCACTTGACAACAATTGAGGGACACAAGCTTTCTCATCTTGTCTATAAGACATCTGGACACATGTAGCATAGCCAAACTACTCCATCACAGCCACCTTTCCAAACAAGCAGTCCTCAGTAGACATACTAATTATAGCCTATGAAAATTTACATAGTAACCACATGGTAATGGTCATCTGGTGACACTCTTCCTAGGGCATGTAAACTCAAACTTAAAGCCAGCCAACTGTGAGAGTTAATCCTGTCCTCAGAGGGAACATGCCGTCATATTTTTTAGCGAGTTAAAGATGGAAGAATACATACAAGCCATATATGAAAATTTTGTAGAGAGGGGTGATTACCACCATTTTTGTAAACTATTTCCAATGAGTATTTACTTATATGATTATGATTACCCTAGGTCTAGTTTTTATAAGAGCTCTTGTGTTATCCATGAGCTCTTTTTTAAGGCTACTGCAGCCCAGAGCTGTACTACCTACCATAGCAGGGAAGTGTATGCTGCTTTGCTCCTCATTACCTTGTTTTTGTTAACTCAACTTTCCCTTTTCCCCACACTGTTCCAAATTCTGTCATCAGCTTCTGGAGTTTTTGTGTAGAGTGTACAACCAGTACCATGTCATCTGTGAACAGAAACTGATTAACATATCATTTCCCCCCTTCCATCCATCACCACCCCATCATACCCTAGACCCTGCATTCACCTCTCTTACCACCCGATTATTGAGCAGACTACACAATCATGATGACACTACACAGCCTTGATGCAAACTTTCCTTCCCCACATACCAGCCACTTCCTCCCTTCCCACCTGCTCACATTCTTACATTTATACTTTTTGGCAAAAATTCCTCTCTGCATCTAGTAACTTTCCATTTACCCAATATATTCTAAACACCTTCCACTTTCTCCAGATTCATAAATGCCAAGTGTTTCTCAAGCAGATTTTTCAAACCAAATACATTGTCCACATTTCCTCTACCCCTCTAGAAGCCAAACTAATCCTGTCCAATCTAGTGTTCCATGCTTTCCATCAGCCTTTCAGTCACCATTCTTCCATACACCTAACCAGGTGTACTTAACAGAACTGTATCTTTGTAATTTGAGTGTTTACATTTCTTTCCCTTACATTCTGCATTCTGCTAGTTGTCAGGCAGATATTTGTGAAAATTTAATTGGAATTTATAATTTTACCTTTAAGCCATTAGAAGTTGCAAATTTGGAATCACAAAGATACTTTCATTTTTTGCTGCTTGCATCAGGAAGAAAATGAGATAGCAGTGCATTTCATACACAAAATTTAAAAGCAGTTTAGTCATGGATCATTTTCTAATTTCATAAACTGTGAGATATGCATGTATGTCCTGTATGTATTAATGAATACTAGAAACAGATTAGAAGATTTACTTTTTAAAGAAGGGGATATCAGCCTGGGAATTCCTTTGATTTATTTCCAGGGCTGAGATTGACTGGCATATGAAGGATTATGTGTTTGGGGGTGATACTGTGTTGAGTTGTTTGGGCTTTCTGTGTATGAGTTCTGTTCCTTAAATTGACAAAAAAGAGAAAGCTTGCATCCTTTGAACACTATCAGTGCAGAGTTGAGTCTCCAACTACAAAAAATCTTGTTACTGAAAAATCACTTAGATTTTATCAAGTAGTATATTTTTCTTTCATTAAGTCCTAAACAGTGGTGTGAAAGAATGGTTCAGTTCATATTGCATACCTGTGATATGTTGATGGGAAATATGAAGGTGTCAGTATTGCACTTATCAGTGAAAATGGAATGTTTTTAAGAATATGGAAGACATGCCACAGAACAGTGATAATGGTGTGTACTCAGCCAGTGATATGTAGGTTAAGCCAAAAGTTAGAAAATGTTGACTAGGCATTGTTTCCACTAAGTTTATATTGCCAGCTACATTATAATATTGAAAATCAAGAGCAGGTAACCCTTCTTAACTATGATATTTTCACAGTTTTTTTGGTATCTTAGCACACTTGTATGTTTTGTACACTCCACAAAACATACCTCAGGTCAGTTACATGGCTGGCCAGGGTTGATAGGTGCCATCAAATGTTTGTATGCATTGCTTGTTACACAGCCAGATTTAAGACCCCAGACTGAACAAACTAAATCCAGGGCTTCCTCCCTACATTGAATGGAAACTAGAACAGTTCTCTTTATGGGATTAGGAGAATAAAGATAGTAAGGAATAAGGATTTTAAGCTACATATAGTTTTAGGAGAGGTTTATTCATGAAATTGAAAGATGGAAGCCTCTGTTGATTAGAGAAAATATTCGAAGAGGGTAAGATGAACATGTCTTCAACAAAGATAAGTGTTACTAATTATAGATGGGGATCAATATAAACCTGGTTGATGTATAGGAAAATCGAAAATATTTCTGAACCATCATTTCCACATATCATCCACACATGAACCCCTCTTACCATACTCTAGTCATAGACAGAAGTCCTCATCAAGGAAAAACTTTTGATGACAGTGGGGCAGAAGCAGAAAGAAGCAACAAAAAATCCAAGAGTTTTGAAAGAAGTGGGAAAATTAAGGAAAAGTAAGGAAATAATGGAAGATCATTATATGACATATGAAAGGAAAAGATACTGTGTAACATAATTAGTGTTGGTAAGATGAAAAAGTGGATCATAGGGTGGGGGAGGGGGCGAAAATTTTGGGAGCCTTGAAAAATGTGTGGAAGTCGAGAACATTATCCCGGAAAGCAAAAATGGGTATGTTTGAAGGAATAGTAGTTCCAACAATGTTGTATGGTTGCGAGGCGTGGGCTGTGGATAGAGTTGTGCGCAGGAGGATGGAGGTGCTGGAAATGAGATGTTTGAGGACAATGTGTGGTGTGAGGTGGTTTGATCGAGTAAGTAACGTAAGGGTAAGAGAGATGTGTGGAAATAAAAAGAGCGTGGTTGAGAGAGCAGAAGAGGGTGTTTTGAAATGGTTTGGGCACATGGAGAGAATGAGTGAGGAAAGATTGACCAAGAGGATATATGTGTCGGAGGTGGAGGGAACGAGGAGAAGAGGGAGACCAAATTGGAGGTGGAAAGATGGAGTGAAAAGGATTTTGTGTGATCGGGGCCTGAACATGCAGGAGGGTGAAAGGAGGGCAAGGAATAGAGTGAATTGGAGGAGACCATCAGTCCCAGCTTCAAGAGTGTAAGGTGATTTCAGGCATTACTTCAACATTCCTGTGTCAAAATGGTGGCACTTCCTTGGGGACTTTGCTTATACACATTGTCATGGTCATCCTTCCCATATCTATTATATTCATGTACCTAAGTTGTCTGAGCTTTCCTTTTATCTCTTTCTTATCAGGGGTTTCCCTTCTTTTATGCCTCATTTTGATATTCCCTTTTCTCCCCCACTTTACTTTTCTTATTTCACATCTCAGAACATCCATTTTAGCACAATGCACTATGTATGATTTTGTTATGGGTAAGTTTTCTTTTGTGTCATATATCCTGAATGTCTTAAAAGGCAGTCAAAAGGAACAGTAGTGGGGGGCCAGAAACCCCTTTCTTCATATCTAGATTTCTAAGAGTGGAAACAAAAGCCAAGCAAGGAATACTCATCTTCCTGAAAGGCTCATGTTGGGGTTTCTGAATGTGAGTGGACATAACCAGGATGAGAAGTGAGAGCTAGGTAGTATGTATGGTGAGAGGAACCTGGATGTTCTAGCTTTGAGTGCAACGAAGCTCAGGGAGAAGAAGAATGTTTCAGGGAAATCAGGTTTAGTGTGAGGGCAAAAACTAAGGAAAGGGTGGTACCTCCACTGAAGAAGGAGTTCTGGGAATGTATGTAAGAGTATAAGGAAGTGAGTTCCAAACTGATATGGGTGATGATGAAATTGGATTATGAGATGTGGGAATTGTCAGTGCTGATTTGTTTGGTAGTTGGAGGAGTGAAGAAGATTGTCAAATGTTTTGGAAAGAGCTGAGTAATTGCATCAGTTACTTTGATGCAAGGCATTGAGTATTGGTGTTGAGATTGTCAAATGTTTTGGAAAGAGCTGGGCAAGTGCATCAGTAACTTTGATGCAAGGCATTGAGTATTGGTGTTGGGAGATTTTAATGAAAGAATGGGTGATGTGGCAATTGAGGGTATGCTTGGGGGCATGTAGTACCCAGTGTCAATGAAAATTGTGTGTAGCTTGTCAGATTGTATGCTGAAAAAAGGCTGTTAATTGAGAATGCCTTGTTCAGAGTGCCATCACATGCACAAAAATTACATGATGTGTACAAAAGTCACTGAGGAGATAGACTTGCATCTAGTATTTTCTAAAGAAAACATGGTAGCAAAGAAGGAAAGGGGACAGAAAAGTAGATTTGGTCCTTCTTGTAGTCTCTATAGCCACTAGTTGATGATCATTTCACATATTATATAAAAAAAAGTAACTAAGAAAAGTTTGGCTAAATGTTTTGGAAGTACAATACACAATAATATGGAAAGTCATTGAACCTGACTAAATATTTAGTGATGATAATAAAGATACAATCAGAGTGATGTGGGAGGTAGATGATAGAAAAGTTTTGAAAGCCAAGGAAATCATCTTGTAATACTTGGAACTGCATCTGGGAGGGGACAGAACAGAGAAACAAATGTAAGTTTTAGTTGTTAAAATTTATCTGATCATTCTAAGTCCTTCTCTGAATGTGGTAAAGGTAGAGGGATTGATACACCATTGACTCTAGGATTTATTTGATTGTCCAATAGCCTAGAAATAGGAAATGAGGTATGCATCCCACATAGGGAAAGTGATCTCATGAAGCTCAGTTTTAAACATGTTTGTGAGGATATTACTAAGGAACTAGAAACTCAAACTGAACAATGTCTTAAAGAACACTAACTGGTAAATGCAGTTTCAGGGTCTTGGTTAGGGAAGAGTGTTACGAAAAGTTCTGTGAAGTCTGCATTTACAATGCCAGTAGGTAGGTGCTAGTGGTAAAATACAGATAGAGAGAAAATCAGAGGAGAGAGAGACATGGTTGTACACATGCGTAAAGGGCAAGGAATGTAGAGACATGCTGTGATGAAAATATAGATTGCTCACCACCCAGTTTGTGAGGATGTTTGTGAGGATATTACTAAGGAACTAGAAACTCAAACTGAACAGTGTCTTAAAGGACACTAACTGGTAAATGCAGTTTCAGGGTCTTGGTTAGGGAAGAGTGTTACAAAAAGTGAAGTCTGCATTTACAATGCCAGTAGGTAGGTGCTAGTGGTAAAATACAGATAGAGAGAAAATCAGAGAAGAGAGAGACATGGTTGTACACATTCGTAAAGGGCAAGGAATGTAGAGACATGCTGTGATGAAAATATAGATTGCTCACCCCCCAGTCACCATTCAAAAGATTTGGAAGAGCAGATAATGAGTACCTTAAAATAAGAAAGGAAGGGTAGAGAAATTAACAATGAACAAGGCCAATGGAAAATTTTAATCAGTGTTGAAGATTTATCAGTACCAGAGTGTCATATAAAACCTTATCATGAGACGAAAAGATACTAGGGTGAAGGGTTGTTGAAAGAAAAAGAAACATGTTAACCGTTGAATGTTAAGGTTGAATATATTTGCATAGAAGAGAATACATTATTTCCAACACATACTGGATAGGGTGGGAGAGAGACCATGGAAAGCATTGAGATCATGAGATAAGATATAAGTAAGCTTATTAAGGTTCTTGACCTGTATAAGGTGTACAGCCTTATTCACTAAACTCCAAGAAATGTGCAGGTATGCAGAAACCTTTACTTTCTAAATGAAATGACATGTAGAAATTCAATGCCAGAGATATCAGTGCCAGAGGACTGACGGAGAGTAATTGTTTAATCAATAGCTGTAGCCCACTGTTACATACATGCTCAGTCTGTAGAATGCTGGACAAGGTGATCAGGAAGCAAAAGATAAGCACTTGCAAGGGAAAATTACAGAAATGCAAGTCAATACGAGTTCAGAGGGAAGATTCTTTGTTTAATTATTCCTGAGGAATCTCATGATGCACTGAATGGGGAGAAAATAGAATATGAGTGGGTGTACTATATGCTCTTAAACCACCATAAGTGCATTTGACACTATCCCCTGCTGAAGATCAGTACAGAGACTGGATTTCTAAGCAGGCATCGGAATAGAATTTCTTTGATGGATCACTTATTACCATTATCGAAGGGAACACAAGACTTAGGCCAATAGTATCTTTTCATTTTGGTTTAATTATTCCCATCATGCAGCTCAGCCTTGAAGCTGCTTCTTTTCCAGAGGCATTTAAAGTATTTGCCAGACAGACTCAAATTATAATCAAATGAGGTTGTTGAATGCTATGGTAATGAAAGAAATGAGATACTTGGATACATAGTATATATGAGTAAGCTGAAGAAGGTGTGCTGAAATGGTCTCGACATATGGAGAGGATAAGTTAGGAGAGAATGACTGTGACTGGTGTAAATGTAAGAAGTGGAAGGAACAAGGAAAAGAGGGAAACCAAGGAGGAGATGGAAGAATGGGGTTATATGCCTTGAAGGTTCTAGACCTGAAATGCAGGAAGGTGCAAGGCATGCAAGGGATAGAGTGAATTGAAGCAATGTGGTGAACAGGGAAGAACTTGTCAGTAGGCTGAATCAGGGTATGTGTAGCAGTTGGAGGAAAGGACAGAAAGGTCTTTGGAACCTGGTTGTGGATAGGCTGCTATGGTTTCAGTGCATTATACATGACAGCTTGAAAGAGGATGTGATTGAATGAGGCTATTTCTGTGACTGTTTCCTAGCAGTGCCTGGCAATGTAGAAGGTGAACGTGTAGATTAAAAAGAGGATGCATAGAATTGGAAAAATGGGGAACTTTCTATGGATGGGGATTTATATATAAAACACTAGATAATAGATATAAATAAACTGAATGCCAACAAGGGCAGTAATTTGCTAGGCCTCTTAATAATCATTTAGTAAACAGAGTAATATATATCAGTTCATTTCATGAATTATAGGATTACAAATTACTGCTCAAATACAGAAAACGAGGATTCTCACAACCTAAAGAACTTGAGTTTGATTCAAAAAGATAGATTGGAATGGGAAATAGGGATAGGGAAATAGAGTGCAAGAATATTGGAGAGAGAGAAATGGTGGAAGAATATGTTGAATAGTGTTTGTGAGGGAGTCATCTAAGGACAGGGATAAGTGGAAGCTCTTTTGCCATGGCTACCCCTTTATGGTAGTTCTTAGAAGGAACATTATAGATACCCTCAAGCTGAGTTTAAGATCAGGTAAAAGAAACTGTGAGGAAATAGGAAAGTAAAAGATAGAACAATGGATGTCTTAGAGAGAGTGGAAAGAAAAGGCAATGTTAGCAGAAAGTAAGGTGAGGATAGAAGTGGTGGAAGAATGAATAAGGAATGCTGACTAAGAACTGGTTTCATTTTTCACGAGAACATCAAATATATAAAGAGAAGATGAATAATAGGTGGGAAATATTATCCAAAAGTGTTATTCTCTTACATGAACAAAGCAAAGAATAGAGAAGCTGAGATTGGTGTTGATAGAATCAAACTGAATTATGAATATAGCGTAAAAGAATAAGCTTGTTGCCAATAGATCAGTACAAAAATTGATTGATTGAGGATGTCAGTACAAAAATTGATTGATTGAGGATGTCAGTACAAAAATTGATTGATTGAGGATGACATATTTTATCTGTTTAATGAGAATGCTGTCCAATTTTTAAGTTACTGAAAAAGAGATTATGGTGGTAGTATCCCACCTCAAAGAAAACACAGCCTCGAGACCAGGTAGAATATCACATGTTTACATCTTAAAAGACATATTTTAGTTGTAGCACCAGTGTGTTACGGTTCCTTCTTTCAGAAATTGAAATAATAGAGAGGAGGGGTTACCAGCCCCTCTGTTCCTGCCCCTTTTATTTGCTTTCTATGACATGCAAGGAATACAGAGGTAGAATTCTTTCTCCCTTACCCAAGGGACAATGGAACTATATATCTAATAAAACTCTCTGGAGTCTGATGAACACTGTCTTGCAGTATTCTTCACCTATTAATTAAAGATTATTAAAAGGATTTTAGTAAATGAGTGGGGAATGCATTAGGAAATATTGTTTCCTCATCTTGTCTCTGAATACTGTTCAGTTTACAGTATATGTTTAGCTATTTAAAACATAAAACACTACATTATCTACTTTTGTAGCTGAGAGACTGATGTGGAGATTGCTGTCATATGAAGACCAGGTTATTCCTAAGGAAAGTTTTCTGCTGTATTGATGGTTATTAACATTATGATTTTGGTAAGGACAAAGGTAATTTAAGTAATTTTATTGTTAAACTAATACTAGGAAGCAAAGTATAAAGTTAAAGTACTTTTGTTTAAGTAGGCAACTTTATATTTTTTTGTTTTGGGTCTTTAGGAGTATTTTGCAGGTGTTTAATTTATTGAGAGTAGATAATATGTAGTACACAGTGTTATGGCTATTTTGCAGGAGTACTAAACAAAAATAGACATTTTATATTTGCTGAAGGCATTCAAAAAATGCATCAGAAGACAAATCTTCTGACAGAGGAAATAAATGTAGGAAATCACTAGATTTGTGTATGGTGGGATCATCCCAGTCCATCCTTCCCCACAGGCTCCAGACTTGGATGAGGTTCGAGAATCAGTGCGGCAAGGTGTGACCAAGGTGGCAGGCCGTCTGGGTAGCCTGGCCAACAATGTCATATCCTCTCTACAGGTACTGGAGTAATGGTTACATTCACCAGTTTGCTTGGGTTGGGCCATTTTCTGCTAACCTTTGCCAGTTAGGTTTGGCATCGTATTGGCTTGCTAATTGTGGTGCTTCTAAATCCCTTTCCTATTACTAGGGTGGTCCAGTGAAAGTTTGGGAAATAGCATTAGTAATGGTGGTGGATTGATATGGATTGGCAATGGTGGCTCTGAAAACTTGTATTAGCAGCAAGAATTTTTCATTGTTTAGATGATTGAAACTGAGTAAGAATTAGTGATGTATATAATGAGATTCATTTGATTTACAACTTGAGATATGTCATTTAAAATGTCATTTGAAAAAACTGACATCAGACAGTTTAATGTAGAAAGTGATATATAAGAATTCTTTGAATATGATTCTTAAGAAAAAATGATGTAGGTGATAATTGTTCAAATCATATGGAAAAATAGTAATTGATTTTTAGTTAAATGGAAAAAGAATAGTTTGTGGCTTCAGCATTGCTTTGAATTAGTTTTTTAATTTCAACCATAGTATCTTTGCTTTTATGTTGCATGGTAGATATTGCCTCCTGTTGTGGTACATGTTAATCTTGTCTGTTTGCTCTAATGATGCATGGTATGGCACACTTAATGCATGTAATGTATACCATGCATGTTTTCTAATTGATTAATGTTCCATTCCGTAACAGCTTTATCTTTTGTTTTGTCATGTATTATCATTTTATGTTTTCTTCTGCATCCTAGCAGTGTTTTGTCATGTATTATCATTTTACATTTTTCTTCTGCATATCTATGATACTGGTAATTGCTGCTCTTATTTCTGCTGTATTGGTAATTTTAAGCATTGTATCAGAAGTTATGATTTCAGCACCATTACAGCATACTTCATAACTGTTTTATTGATGTATTTACAATTGCAATTGCTATGCTGGAGCTTGCTGGCATTATGATTGCTGTTCAAAAATTGCTACCACAATAATTGTAATAATGCATACATCAGTACACCAGACACCATGCGTGCTTTACCAGTACTTGCAGTTGTTGGTATTGCAGTACTGTCATGTCTTATGCCTTCATTACTTGACCTTGATTTCAGTACCCTACGCTGTAACGTAAGTTGAATGATTTCAGAGATTTCAGCCATGACATACTCTTTTCATATATAGCCATAGTTTATGTGTGTGTGTTTGTGTTTGATTATGAATTGTGTGTTAGTGAGGGAACCTTACTCTTGTGTATGAATTGTGTGTTAGTGAGAGAGCCTTACTCTTGTGTTTACCCATCTTCTCATCCTTGTACCAAATGTATTTTACCATGTCTTTACTCCTATGTATGTATAAACACATACACCCCAAGATAAGCAAAGTACCCTTGTATCAGCCAGCTCTGCGGAGAGAACAAGTACCTGTGTTGGATGTGGGCTATCTGTTGCACCCAGGACTCAAACCCACATTGTCCTAACTATGGGTGGGCCAATGCTGTGTGTATGGCATTACATATAAAGCAGGAAATGAAAATAAGGAGAGCAAGAGAGGAGTGAAAGATGTAATGAAAAATAGGAAGAGAGAAGTAGGGAGAAGAGAATAAGACAAACAAAAGAGTTCAAGGAAAATGTTAAGAACAAAACCAAGGCAGAAGAAAGGACTTCTGGCTGATACTGCCATTGCATATGTAGACCTGACATCAGTTTTATCTGCCTCATCCCCCTTACCACACTTTAAATATGTAGGAACAATAGAAATGAAAGCAAAAATCAGGCAATGTCTAATGCTTAACCTTCTTACAGAAATAGAAATTACTGTGACTGATGAGTGGAAGCCAAGGAAAGAACTACATCCTATATGAAGAGGAAAGAATTGCCAGAGAGGGGAATTAGGATGATTGCTAGAAACTTCCAGAAAATATGAAAACAAAAAGAATTGAAATTTTGTAATTGGGATAGAGATAAAGCTGTAAAGATCACTTTCAAAATAGAGTATAATTGTCAGTCAGTATTAAGCAGCCAAAGAAAATTGCTTATCATTGGTATGGTAGGTTATTCATGAAGAATATATGATATATGGAAGGAGAGACAAGATTAAGGAAGAGAGTTTCAGCTCTACTACTGAAAGACAAACTGAAGTTTCAAGAACTAATAGTAGATGGTTCTTACAGACTGCACATATTGAGACAGAAAAATCTTAATTATGGAGAATTTTAGCTGCCAAGAAATTAACCAGAAACTCTGAATTCATATGGAGGAATAGAAATGAGGATAAATTGATTCTTCTAATGTATTCAAAAAACTTTCCTTTTCCAACTTGTAACAGAGCACAGTAAAGTCACAGGAGCAGATATATCATTACCTTTAAAGATCTCACTAAGTTTTCCTCTTCAACCCTCAAAATTAATATTTTTCAGGAAAGCAGCAATGAGTCATAGAGTAAGTAAGTAAGGGGGCAAATGTTCTAGATACGTTTAGAGATTGTTATCTGAGAGGGCAAAAATGGATATGTTTAAAGATATAGTGTTATATGGAGGCGAGGCTTTGCAGATGAGTGTGGATATTTTGGAAATTAAATATTTTAGGACAACATGTGGTGTGGTGTGGTTTGATTGAGTCAGTAATACAAGGGTAAGAGAGAGGTGTGGTAATGAAAAGAATATGGTTGAGAGCTGAAGAGGATGTGCTGAAATGGTTTTGACACTTGGAAAGTGAGTTTGAAAAGGTTGACAAAGAGGATGTAAGTGTCAGAAGTGGAAGGAATAAGGAGAGCGGGGAGATGGAAGGATGGAGTAAAAAAGATTTTGAGAAATTGGGGCCTGAGCATGGAGTGGGGAGATGGAAGGATGGAGTAAAAAAGATTATGAGCGATTGGGGCCTGAACATGCAAGAAGGTGAAAGATGTGTACAGGATAAAGTGAACTAGAATGATGATAGATAGATAGGTAGATAGACAGACACAGTTTAGTACACTGTCTTCCTTCACTCTGTATGGTTTTACAGAATCTATACTTTCACTCCGCTTCCTTTCAAACACCATTTCTTTACTTTTACTTGTATTTACCTTCAGTCTCCTACACTTACATACATCATAAAACATACTAACAACCTTCTGCAACTTTTCTCCACTCCCTGCAAACAACACCGAATCATCCACAAACAGGCTTGCCACTAGCCACCATATCTCACCACTACACTCCATCTCTGCATCCCTTTTCCCTAGTTTTGCTTTCATCTCTCTTATAGCTCTATCCATATATATATCAAAAAGCCATGTTGATATCTCACAGCCCTGCCTATCATCTACATGTATCCCAAAACTTTTGCTCAGCTCTCCATCCACTCTTACACATGCTTTTGCTCCTTTATAGAAGGCTTTTACACCATCCAACGTTGTCCCTCTATACCATATATCCTTAACGCATTCCACTCAACTCTGTCATACGCTTTCTCCAGATCCATAAAAGCTGCATACAACTCACCCTTCACTAAATACCTTTCCATGGTCATCTCTGTTACAAAAATCTGATCTTCACATCCCCTACCTTTCCTAAAACCCACTTACTCTTCACTTATTCAACATTGAATCACTTCCATCTCTCTTTCAATTATTGTTCTTGCATACACTTTTCCTGGTATACTTAACAGATTTATACCCCTATAATTGCTACATTTTACATCTTTAGCAACTTTTCCTTTGAATAAAGGAACAATAATAGCTTTCACCCAATCCTCAGGCACTACCCTCTGTTTCCATGCTAAACTACATAAAAGATGCATCCATTCTATCACACTTTCTCTGCCATACAGAGGTAGTGCTTAGAGCCAATGAAGAAAGGCCATATATGCTCATATCCGTTCTTATTATCATTATGCATTATTAGTATCATTATTATTATTATTATTAGTATTAGTATTATTATACTTGATTGCCCTTTCTCGAGTCATTGAGGTAGCGCCAGGAAACAGACGAAGAACGGCCCATCCATTCATATACACATACATATACATAAGCGCCCACACACACACATATACATACTTATACACATCAATATATATTCACACATATACATATGCATACACAGATATATACATATATACACATGTGCATGTTCATACTTGCTTGCCTTCACCCATTCTTGGCACCACCCTGCCCCACAGGAAACAGCCCCATAACCCAATATCTAGGGACTCCTGCAGCTCCAAGGCTGGTCTGCACTAGTTTATTATATCACAAGACCTTTCATACCCAAGATGCAACTTTCAAAGTGTAGACATTGAACACTAAGTCCCCAGTTGTCCTTAACTCACCTCATACAGACTTATACATAGTATCACCACAAATCTTGAACTGTGGTCTGCCTCATGTATGTGGCCATTCCCTCGAGCACAGCATGAGTCCCCTTGAAAGGGGATTCTAGGGCAGGAAGGTAAGGTAAGGTAATATTCATTTATTAAGCATATTAAATATTCCTATATGTATGTAGAATATCTTTAACTTGTCTTTAATTGGCTTAGATACTAACCATGTACTATTTTTTTACTCTTCAGAGAAAATGATGAAACACTTAGCCTAGTAAGTACAGCCTTGCATGTGCATGAATAATGCTTTTTAATGCATGCAAATTTCTTAATATGCATGATATATATATTGGAGGAAAAAATAGTTAGATTTCATACCTCCCATGGGATATATATATTCTTCGTATCAGGATATATAAGTTTAACTCTCATACCCCAGTCAGGAATTATTTTGCTTAGTGTCTTTTTATTGTTTTTCCTGCTAATTATGTTTGCATGTTTGCTGACTGAAGATTACTGTTATTGCCAGTAATGGCAGCTGAGCTTGTTTTTCTTAAGAGTAAGATATTTTGTATTGTCCATAAAGTTAGAACATATTGAACATACTTTGATGTCTTTTGTGCTTCTCAGGGAGATGCAGACAAAGTGCCTTAAACCCATTTTAAGGACTTGTTTGACTGACTACTGCATGTGAAATATTCCATTTAACAAGATATATTTACACTTTCAGTCCTTAAGGTTGTTAGTTACCAGTGATATACATTGTAAACAAATCCTTGTTACATTTTCAAAGCCAGCTTTTAGATGGCATTCACCCATTGTGTACTTCACTGCCTCTCCAAACAGAAGAAAACTATAATGCTGTCTCTCATATAAACCAAGACAAAAGCCTCATCTTGCTGCAGAGACCAGTACTTTTAGTATCATTATTATAACAACCCCTGGACCCCTCTTTAGAGGGTCCCTGCAGCTTCAAGACTGCATTCAGTCAGGAGCAAGGAAATGATGGACGATCATGGAATGAGAAGCTCCTCAACAACACTGAACTCCTTTTCATCCACTGGTGCTGATACAGCCTTGCCAAAATTGACTTTAAACTTGTGGTGAAGTAACATGCAGGTGGAGTCCAGCAATACCATACTATCCCAGGAACCTTTCGTTCTTGTGGCACATAGGAAACTGGCTACATCCACCAAGTGGGACCTTAGGGCAAGAAGTTAGGTATTGTTTGTTGGCATGAGGTAGATGCAGGACACTTAAGAAGTAAGTGTTCTGTGTCTTCAGAATGAGGGCTGTGTCTTGGGCATAACAGGTCCTGTGATATGTCAGTCAGTGTTTTTCATATTGTAGAGATTAGTTGTGTAGAAAAAGCAGACAAGAAAATATCATTTGCACATGCCCAAGCTGTTTAGGTTTGGTTGCATGTATGTGATGAGGTATAAATTAAGATTGGGTTTGGAGGGTGTTCACATGGTGCTTATTGGGTATGCATTTAGATGCTATTTTGTTTGTATGGGTAGGGGTGACTTGTAACTATAGATTGCTAGATTGTGAAGCTGGGGTTAGTTTTTGTTTCTGCTTGATATTTGGTAGTTGGTTATGGTATGATTTCGGTGGGAGGGGTCTAACGCTGTTGCAAAGAATTGGCTGCTGGACATATTGAAGTGAGATTGTGTTGGAAATATATTTGTTCCATTGTGCATGTGTTGAATGCTTGTGGTAGCTAGGCATCCATTTATTGTTCTTAGGATCTTGTATTTTGTGGGTTACAGTTTTGTTATGTTTTTATATGACAGGCATGATAACCAGGCAGGTAAGATATAGATTAGGGTGGGGCAGATGAATGTTTTTTTGATGTTAAAGGATTCTTTTTCTTAACCAAAGCTGGTACCAGTAAGTATTCTGAGGGCAGTAAGTCTGATTATGGCCTTTTATGTTGATGTTCTTAGTGAGGGGAGTAAGTATATGTCATATGTGATATCAAGTATGGTAGGAGTTCTGCTGCGTGAAAGCAGTAAACCATACACGGTTTTGGGAGGGTTCAGGTTGGATTCATGTCCATCTCAGGTGAATATATTAAGAGAGGGTTTCTGTGGTGATGTAGATGCTCCATTTCATGTGAGCAGATATTTTAATTGCATGGTGGTGTTGCATGTTTGTTATTGCTTAAGTATCATTATGGTGCTATGATGTGATTTTGAGGCCATCTGTTTATGAGAGGACTTTCTCATTGTGGTGTGCAGGGGATGACTAGAGAATATAGTAAGGGATTGAATGGACAAAGAACTGTTCCCTGGGAACTCCATTGTAGAGCTTGAGGATTTTGGAAGTGAAGCTCCAGGAGCCACATAAAGGGGTCTTGGGGTTCTATAATGAGACTATTTGTAAGTGAATAAATGACAGGATATATGCACTAGAACTAGACAAGACAAGGAGAAGAGGGAGACCAAATTGGAGATTGAATTTTGTGTAGGTTTTTCATGACTTTCTTGTTCAGGGGTGTGGTTGATGTGAGGCTGATTACTGAGTAGTGTTCGTGATTATGTTTCTGTGTTTGTATGAAGGATTTCATTGGAATGGGTCAGGAGTGCTGCATGAGTTGGGGGCTGGACTGGTGTATATCAAAGTTGGTTGTTGTGGGTCTTGTGATTCACTTTCTCTTGGAAGGAATGCCAGTTTTCAGTTTGTCTTTCAGTAATTAGGTTAGTTATGGTGTTATTTAGAGTTTGAAATTGTTCTCTGTTCTCTTTAATAGTAAGTAGTTATGTGTGAATTGGTTTCTTTGCTTTATACTTTGTTGCTGTCTCCCACGTTAGCGAGGTAGCGCAAGGAAACAGACAAAAGAATGGCCCATCCCACCCACATACACATGTATATACATACACATCCACACACGCACATACATACCTTTACATCTCAACATATACATATATATATACACACACAGACATATACATATATACACATGTACATAATTCATACCGTCTGCCCTTATTCACTCCCGTCGCCACCCCGCCACACATGAAATAACCCCCTTGCATGAGCAAGGTAGCACCAAGAACAGATGACAGAGCTTTAGAGGGTAAAATCCTTAATTGGCTCTTTGCTCTGTTATTTATTTTGGAAAGTAATAAGGAGAGGGAGGATTTCCAACCACCCACTTTAGTATACTGGGTCAACATGCTGACAGTTGACTGAACCAGTGCATACAAAACATCTGGGGTAAACCCCTGAAAGTTCTGTGGGGCCTGGATGTGGATAGGGAGATATGGTTTCAGTGCATTACACATGACAGCTCGAGAATGGATGCTCCTGGCTCTACCCCACTAAAGTTGGGGTAGCAGTCAAGTATGAAAGAGGGAAAGAAATATATGTGTATCCACAACCAGGCCTCACAGACCTTCCATGGTTTTCCCTGGCTCCTTCTTATGCCTTTCATATGCCATATTCATATACATAAATACATACATGTAGCATAAATGAGATGGCTTTAATTAGGACATTCAGTTGCCTGTGCCATCTTAGTTAACATGGAAGAAATTAAACTGCTAGATAACCTCATAGTTTTTGATGGCTGAGGCTCACTACCTGATGAACTCTCCTGTTTGACACCAACACCACCTTTCCTTTTTCACTATTATTAGTTTCTCGATAGAAATTAGAAGAACTATTCCTTTATCCTCGGTGTTCACATCCACATCTGCATATGCATGCATGTCCACACCATTGTTAAATATGACATCCAAATTAAGTTTTCAGCTGACATGTAATGTACTGTCATGTAACTTCATATGCAGATGCATATTAATAAACCCTTCAGCATCTTGACAAAAATAGGTTTCCCAGACCTACATTTCATGTCTGAGAAGCAAGCTTCATATTCAGAGATTACTTAGGTTTTTCATCCTCCTTTTTGTAGAGACGCCTCCAAAGTATCTTTTATAACCCTTTAAAAGTTTTGCTGTTTCATGTTTTGAGTGTTATCTTCCACCTAAACCTTCCTTTTTCCTTTTTCCTTATCCCTTCACCATTCCTGTTCGTACTCCATTATGTATTTTTCCAGCTGAGATTTAATACAGTTGTTGTATTGGTAAAGATATTAAAGATATTAAACACCTATAGGTATAACATAACAATATCACCCCATTCACCACGACACTCATTTTTCTGCTTGTTTTAGTACCTTTCGTAGATTCAGTTTTAGTAAGTTTTATCCTCAAAAACATAGTTTCATTATCAGTATTAGACATAGCCTATGACTGCATCATGCATTGCAGGACTATCATACAATAACTACAACAAAAGGGCACTTTTTTATGCTCTAAGACTTGAACATATGATTTGTCTGAAGAGGAGGGTCAAGTGCATTAGGGTCATGTGTGATTTTCAGGTGTAAAACATATGGTATTTGATTTAATGAACTGTATATGTGAATAATCATATTTGATGTACAGGAGTCACAGCAGGTCCTGATATATCCATTGTGATGTTACTTGAGAGTATTTACTCTTAATGTTATCTTGAATTATTCGATGTTTCTTAGTTTCTGATACTTTAAGTATAGTTGCTAGTGTGAAATTTATAGATTATGACTTGTGCAGTTACCTTGGAAAATGTTCAGTTTTCTGATTGCACTTTAATTCAAACTGTGAAACAGATTATTTTCAGCATTTGTACTTTTGATTCATATTCAGCTTTGTAATAATAGGCCTCTCAATTGATTACTTTTGCTCAGAGTTAAGTTGATCGATAGAATTTAAGGACGTAAGAATATATATATACTGGATACCAAGGTGTTAATTAGAACACCTTAACTGACATTTCATTAATAATCCCAAAAGCTTATTTTTTTCTTTGAAAATTTTTGGGTACTGTGTTATACTGTAACAATGTATGATTTCATTTCTTTTCAGGACCGATACATGTAAAGGATCGTGGACTTAGTGAGGACATGTTGTAATATACCCCCTTCTGCCTTTTTTTCACATCATTGTATTTAGGTCCAAAAAATATTTCGAGCTTCATAGAGTGTCTTGCTGCCTGCCAAGTGAGAGGGTGACACTTTTTTCTTTGCTACCCATAATATTTATCAGGAATTAGTTTTTATATCAGTCTAATTTTTTGTATTTATAATGTGATATAGTGTAATGCATACAGTATATCGTACCATATCATGCAATTATTTATCATGTGGTATTGTTTTTTACTTCGTTTGAGCTTAAGTGCTGATGCTTGATGTATACTGTGATGTGTTTTTGAAGTGTAAGGAATTTTATTGTTATCATTTGTACAGAATTTATGTTAGACTAAAATTGTTTGATATGAGTGTCAAAAAGGGTAATATGTGCATTTTTTTATTTTTTTTATTTTTTTTATTTTTTTTTTTACCAAGTAATGCATGAAAATATTGTGAACTTTGTAAGGCCACTGTTCAGTCACTAGCATAGTATATGAAAATGGCACCTGAAACTGATTGATATACTTAACTAAAATACTTTATCATAGCAAAGATATTTTGTTGTTCGCAAGTGTAAATGTTTCTTTTGTCTCTAAATCTGCCTGGCCTTCTTTAGAGATGCGTAGGAATAGTTAAAACTCTCGTTTAAACTTCAAAAAGCACTTAAAGTATCATCTTGAGTGTCAGAATATAAACTATGGTAATTTTTATGAGATTGCATTAAAATTATTTGAACCAATGAATTGATTAGGTAGTTTTACTTTTAAATCTGACCAACTAAGGATGGAATGCTTGCAGCAATTTGATCATACTGATATTTTATGAGAAAATTAATGTTAAACCCAATAATATCTTGAAGATTTGACCTGAAATCACCTTTGGATAGGTTATACACACCAGAATGAAGGCATGACTGAATAGGTTGTACTTTAGTATTTTTATTTTTATTATGTAAAGTATGTTCAGTGCTAATTTAAGTCTTTTTGTTTTATACCAAGTTTAATTCCTAAGTTTATTTGAAGCTTTTTTCTGTCTAGATTATATATATATTCAGAGAACTAAAGAAATGAAGCTCAAGATTCATAATTTATAAGTTAGCAAGGAGGTAATTCCTACAAAGTGAACTCAAAAGATGTCCACGAATCAGATCTTGAAGTATCAATCTTACTAAGGAAGTATTATGAGGTACCATTCCATGCCACTTAATCTTTTGGTTGTAACTGCTGCCTTCATTGACAGTGATTTTACTTCCTAAGAAGATCTAAGACATTTGCTGAATTTATGTATTTTTTTCAATAAGGCATAACTAGATATGAATATTCAAAATGGAAATTATTGTGCCATTGTAATACTTTGTCCATACCCCTTTGGTTTTGTTTTCCTATGTTAATTTCTATATTACTCAAAGTATCACTGTGTTATCTTTATCTGGTAATAAAAGGGATTGGGAATAAAAGCAGATTTCATATAGATTTTTCTTTACCTCCATTAACCTTTCTGTAGTCTATCTATCAATCTATCTATCTATGATGCCTGTTCCCTTTGAGAACTCCCACAAGGGAGTGGCAACAGCAATAGTCTCCATAACAGAGTCTTCATAACTGGAGAACTCCAGTGCCACTTCTTAAGCTTTAGTACCTCACCTTTAACAGGCCAGTGGCAGAGAACAACTTAGCACAGTTTCCAGAGGCTCCTTCCTACTGTTCTTACTGATTACTTCTACTTAATGAGTTTAGCTAATTTTCCAACCTACTTCTACCTAGTGCTCCCACTTAGTGTTTCTACCTACTGCTGCTACCTAATGTTTCTACCTAATGCTCCTGTGTGATGTTCTTACAACTTGTTCTTGCTATTTTGCCCAGAGGCAGGGCTGGCACATAGTGCTCATCGAAGAAAGAGTTATATAAGTTAAATGTTGTTAAGCATTATGCTTGTCAGGGAAAGATTGTATGTGTATTGACAGAATGTCAATTCACATGTGGGTGAGGCAGAAAGAAAAGAGCTACTAGGGTCAAAAGAGTGCAGCTTGACAACCACTGAAGTACTGTAGAATTTTGTAGTATTGTGTAATTTTACATTCGCACCACATTTTGTAAAACTGCAGTAATTTTGAATATTGATATCATGTCAAAAAAGCTGTAACTGATTTAGGAGTTACCTCTCCTTAATTTTTTTGCTCTCATCTTTGGTATTGTAATGATGATTATTGGCCATCATATTATACTGAGATAAAGCGGCAGATGTACAGTCTGTTCAAAGTTTAAGTCTTTAGACATGTATGAAGACCACTGAGCTTCCACAGTTATGCATTCCAAATTAATTGATCATGTACATATCTGTGATGATATACAGAGATACAAAATCCAAATCTGAAATTTATGTACATAACTTTAGACAGATGTGTATTTGGACCAACCATGGCACCATTTTATAGTCTATAGACTAGGTTATCAAATGTGGAATATAATAGTACATTTGAATATTTCGAGATCATGTTGTTGGTATTTGTGTCAAAATTTATAAAAAGTATTTGCTAAAGCTTTTGTGTAACTAATCAAGCAGAAAAATTAGTTGCACTAGATTTGTATGTGAATCATTAATGTGCTTATCCAAATATAGTATAATAACTGAATGATATATTGTTGTAATTTGCATGATACAGAATTTAAAGCTGTAGAGAGAGTACTAATGAAAGACATGGAACCAATTTCACAGATTTCAAGGCAATTATTAACTGGATTCATTCTAGATTAATATGGGTAAAACTGAAAGTTGATGGAGAGAGATGGGTGATTATTGGTGCATATGCACCTGGGCATGAGAAGAAAGATCATGAGAGGCAAGTGTTTTGGGAGCAGCTGAATGAGTGTTTTAGTGGTTTTGATGCACAAGACTGGGTTATAGTGATGGGTGATTTGAATGCAAAGGTGAGTAATGTGGCAGTTGAGGGAATAATTGGTATACATGGGGTGTTCAGTGTTGTAAATAGAAATCGTGAAGAGCTTGTAGATTTATGTGCTGAAAAAGGACTGGTGATTGGGAATACCTGGTTTAAAAAGCGAGATATACATAAGTATACGTATGTAAGTAGGAGAGATGGCCAGAGAACGTTATTGGATTACGTGTTAATTGACAGGTGCGCGAAAGAGAGACTTTTGGATGTTAATGTGCTGAGGGGTGCGACTGGAGGGATGTCTGATCATTATCTTGTGGAGGCTAAGGTGAAGATTTGTATGGGTTTTCAGAAAAGAAGAGAGAATGTTGGGGTGAAGAGGGTGGTGAGATTAAGTGAGCTTGGGAAGGAGACTTGTGTGAGGAAGTACCAGGAGAGACTGAGTACAGAATGGAAAAAGGTGAGAACAAAGGAGGTAAGGAGGGGAGTGGGGGTGGAATGGGATGTATTTAGGGAATCAGTGATGGCTTGCGCAAAAGATGCTTGTGGCATGAGAAGCGTGAGAGGTGGGTTGATTAGAAAGGGTAGTGAGTGGTGGGATGAAGAAGTAAGATTATTAGTGAAAGAGAAGAGAGAGGCATTTGGACGATTTTTGCAGGGAAAAAATGCAAGTGAGTGGATGTATAAAAGAAAGAAGCAGGAGGTCAAGAGAAAGGTGCAAGAGGTGAAAAAGAGGGCAAATGAGAGTTGGGGTGAGAGAGTATCATTAAATTTTAGGGAGAATGAAAAGATGTTCTGGAACGAGGTAAATAAAGAGCGTAAGACAAGGGAGCAAATGGGAACTTCAGTGAAGGGGGCTAATGGTGAGGTGATAACAAGTAGTGGTGATGTGAGAAGGAGATGGAGTGAGTATTTTGAAGGTCTGTTGAATGTGTTTGATGATAGAGTGCCAGATATAGGGTGTTTTGGTCGAGGTGGTTTGCAAAGTGAGAGGGTTAGGGAAAATGATTTGGTAAACAGAGAAGAGGTAGTAAAAGCTTTGCGGAAGATGAAAGCCAGCAAGGCAGCAGGTTTGGATGGTATTGCAGTGGACTTTATTAAAAAAGGGGCTGACTGTATTGTTGACTGGTTGGTAAGGTTATTTAATGTATGTATGATTCATGGTGAGGTGCCTGAGGATTGGCGGAATGCTTGCATAGTGCCATTGTGCAAAGGCAAAGGGGATAAGAGTGAGTGGTCAAATTACAGAGGTATAAGTTTGTTGAGTATTCCTGGTAAATTATATGGCAGGGTATTGATTGAGAGGGTGAAGGCATGTACAGAGCATCAGATTGGGGAAGAGCAGTGTGGTTTCAGAAGTGGTAGAGGATGTGTCGATCAGGTGTTTGCTTTGAAGAATGTATGTGAGAAATACTTAGAAAAGCAAATGGATTTGTATGTAGCATTTATGGATCTGGAGAAGGCATATGATAGAGTTGATAGAGATGCTCTGTGGAAGATACTAAGAATATATGGTGTGGGAGGCAAGTTGTTAGAAGCAGTAAAAAGTTTTTATCGAGGATGTAAGTCATGTGTACGTGTAGGAAAAGAGGAAAGTGATTGGTTCTCAGTGAATGTAGGTTTGCGGCAGGGGTGTGTGATGTCTCCATGGTTGTTTAATTTGTTTATGGATGGGGTTGTTAGGGAGGTGAATGCAAGAGTTTTGGAAAGAGGGGCAAGTATGCAGTCTGTTGGGGATGAGAGAGCTTGGGAAGTGAGTCAGTTGTTGTTCGCTGATGATACAGCGCTGGTGACTGATTCATGTGAGAAACTGCAGAAGCTGGTGACTGAGTTTGGTAAAGTGTGTGAAAGAAGAAAGTTAAGAGTAAATGTGAATAAGAGCAAGGTTATTAGGTACAGTAGGGTTGAGGGTCAAGTCAATTGGGAGGTAAGTTTGAATGGAGAAAAACTGGAGGAAGTAAAGTGTTTTAGATATCTGGGAGTGGATCTGGCAGCGGCTGGAACCATGGAAGCGGAAGTGAATCATAGGGTGGAGGAGGGGACGAAAATCCTGGGAGCCTTGAAGAATGTGTGGAAGTCGAGAACATTATCTCGGAAAGCAAAAATGGGTATGTTTGAAGGAATAGTGGTTCCAACAATGTTGTATGGTTGCGAGGCATGGGCTATGGATACAGTTGTGTGCAGGAGGGTGGATGTGCTGGAAATGAGATGTTTGAGGACAATGTGTGATGTGAGATGGTTTGATCGAGTAAGTAATGTAAGGGTAAGAGAGATGTGTGGAAATAAAAAGAGCGTGGTTGAGAGAGCAGAAGAGGGTGTTTTGAAATGGTTTGGGCACATGGAGAGAATGAGTGAGGAAAGATTGACCAAGAGGATATATGTGTCGGAGGTGGAGGGAACGAGGAGAAGTGGGAGACCAAATTGGAGGTGGAAAGATGGAGTGAAAAGATTTTGAGTGATCGGGGCCTGAACATGCAGGAGGGTGAAAGGCGGGCAAGGAATAGAGTGAATTGGATCGATGTGGTATACCGGGGTCGACGTGCTGTCAATGGATTGAATCAGGGCATGTGAAGCGTCTGGGGTAAACCATGGAAAGTTCTGTGGGGCCTGGATATGGAAAGGGAGCTGTGGTTTCGGGCATTATTACATTACAGCTAGAGACTGAGAGTGAAGGAATGGGGCCTTTGTTGTACCTGATATTTAATAAAACTTGGATGTCACACAGCTTATTGATTCATTTGGATATGAAAAATAAGATAGAATTTGTGTATAAATTGATTTATAGTAATTTCTCTATGAGTATAGGCAGATTGTGAAGAAATAATTAGAATCTTTCCTGTCTTCCTGTAGAATGGAAAAGGAATGTTAATAACAAACCATTTCTTTTACTGATTTTGACACATCTTTATTTACCTGTACTATTATACTGACCCATAAAAAAGAAGAATGGTTTTAATTCCATAATTTCTTGGAGGAAGTGGAAGGACCATATCTGTTCCTATAAAGTATTTGAATAACCCATGTGTTGAACCTCCCAAATTTAAGGACTACTGAGGCCAACTTGTACATTATTTTGATCATGAAGCTTCTGAATAGATTGAAGTTGTGCCCTTTTTGTACTCAAAGAAGCTTTTATGGTAGTAAGAAATCTTTAGACTAATGAATTCATAGAAAACCATAGGAAGAAAACCAACCTCTAAACCCTGATTTAAGACAGTCCAAAGAGGGTGGCTTCTGTGCATCTCTCTCTAAAGCTGACATCTTGTGGCAATGGAAAAATTCGTATTAGCTGTACATACATTTCTTGGGTCCAAATTTTCCTTAACTGCATCATCAGGAAGAGTAATGATTAGAAAGGGCAAAGAATACAAAAGTGCTGATTGTTCTGTTTAAGAAAGGCTACTACTTTTTTCCAATTCTTTCTTTATTGCTGGGATATAGAATTTATATAAGAGCACAACGAAAAACTTTTCCGAAATCCTGTTATGAATTGTTCATAAGGGATAGAACTTCATTGATTTTGGTATATTACATATTTGATGCTCTCCAAATTCACCAGTGAAGATAAATGCACTCATCCTCAGTTGCTTGACAGAAATCCCCGAAAATGAAGGAATCTGTCTTAACATTTTGATTCTATAACTGGTAGAAAATGTTCATTTCTTGAAATGACGAAAAAGGTGAAGAACCTCTATTCAAACAATTTGTAGATTTTAATCACATCATGACTTGCAAAAAACATGACACAAGCTGAAAATTAGAAAATTCCCCTCCCACTAAGAAAGATTGATCAGGCAGGTTAAGAAAAAGCATTTCCTTTCATGAAGCTTTCATGATTTTCATAAAGGGATATGAGGTACTTTCAAGAGAAAGAACGAAATATTTGCATAAGCATGTATTACCAGTTGCACTTCCCTTCCCCAGGTATGTTGGTTGGCAAAGGGAGTATCCTAAAGACAATAAAAACAGGTAGGCATTCCTCTTCTAAATGTAACAAAAGCTACATCAGCATACAAAACACCATGGCTGGAAATCCCAATCCTATGCCAGCTTCTAAAATTCTCTCCTATCACTGGGGCACATAGTCAAACCATACCGCTTGAAATGAAGCATGCTTTAACTAGCTGGAGTATGGAGAGGGACATTCATGATGTAAGCTGAACTATAGACTGTAAGTTGGCTAAATTTGGCACTTCTGCAGTTATTCGTCTCAGCCAAAGTTGGCATCTATTTCTCTGCAAGCCAAGGTAAGTAAGTAATGCAAGTGTGCCTCATGCCATCTGCTAGCACTGGATGCTGATTCCAGGCCAGTGTATTACAAGTTAC
This sequence comes from Panulirus ornatus, assembly GCF_036320965.1. Classification (NCBI taxonomy): domain Eukaryota; kingdom Metazoa; phylum Arthropoda; class Malacostraca; order Decapoda; family Palinuridae; genus Panulirus; species Panulirus ornatus. Next base: position 22,272,412 of record NC_092246.1, on the reverse strand, counting down.
TAATACAACTTAAACTCAATAACAGTCGTTAAGACTCTTCACAGTTTTCTCTGCAGTTAGTGGATCAGCTTGACTGAACTCATGTTGATCCAAATTATGTAGTAACTCTTATCCAACTGAACCACAACTTTTGGTTCTATTTGTAGTTTTGCTTGTTTTAGCAAAGATTTAGGTGCATTTGCACAAAATATCCTAATGAATAAGATATCTATTCACCTCACTGAATACCTCATGCCACTCCCCACCCTATCAATTATACCCTCAACTGCCCCACTCTTTCATATAAATCACCCACCATTAATACCCGATTTCTTACCAAAACTGCTGACCCATTCTCTCAGTTGCTTCCAAAACACGTGTCTCTCTTACCTTCCATCTCATGGCCATCTCCATAAGGACTAATAATCACTCCATCTATCATAGTCCATTTTCATTTTTACCCAACCCTTCCTTAGCTCTTGCCTTCACACCAACCCTTAACATTATTCCTGAGACATTCCCAAACCATTCTTACCCCTTACCCTTGAGGGGGAAAATGGGTATGTTTGAAAGTATAGTAGTACCAGAGATGTGTGGTTGCGAGACATGGACTGTAGATGAGAATGTCTGGATGAGGGTGGATTGTTGGGAATGAAGTGTTTGGGGACAATATGTAGTGTGAGGTGGTTTCTTCAAGTATTAAAACAAAGAGAAGTGCAGTAATGAGAAGAGTATGGCTGAGAGAACTGAAGAGGGTGTGCAGAAATAGTTCAAACATAAAGAGAATAAGCGAGGAGAGGCTGAGAAAGAGGATATATGACAAGTGGAGGGGACAGGAAAAGGGAGACCAAACTGGTGATCGAAGGATGAATTGAAAAGATCTTGAGTGCTGAGGGCCTGAATATGCAGGAGAGTGAAAGGCGTGCAAGGGATAGAGGGAATTCGATTAATATGGTATACAAGGAGCGACGGTGCTGGGGGAACCACAGAGAGGTCTGTGGAGCCAAGTTTTGGATAAGAGCCTGTGGATTCGGTGCATACCACATGACAGCTAGAGACAGTGTGAAATGAGTCCTTTGCTTCTCTAGCGGTACTTCTTGATGCGGAAACGATGAACAAGTTTGAGAAATGTTGTAAAAAAAAAATAGTTTCAGAGGAAGACAGACGTGCATCACACTCCTGAATGGACTGAATATGAGATTGACGAAGTGTTGTGAGGAGGAGAAGGATGATTGTGGTGATGGTTAGCGTTGTGGGGATGGTAATGGTGTTGTAAGGATAACGGTAATGAATGTTGAGGATGATGATAGTGAATGTCGCCTGAGATGAGATGGTAAGTATTGGTTGTTGGTAATAGTGAGCGTCATCACCATCATGACGTATAGTGTTTGTCCTGAGTATTGTGAAGAGAGTGACAGCATGTATCAGGTGGTTATCACAACCCTGAATGCTGCATTGTAACCAAAGAAACCTTCAGCCTCACATTACCACAGAAATGTTCAACCTCACATTACCACAGAAACGTTCAACTTCACATTACCACAGAAATGTTCAACCTCACATTACCACAGAAACGTTCAACCTCACATTACCACAGAAACGTTCAACCTCATTACCACAGAAACGTTCGACCTCACAATACCACGGAAACGTTCTGCCTCTCATTACCACAGAAACGTTCAACCTCACATTACCTCAGAAACGCTCAACCTCACATTACCACAAAAACGTCCACCCTCACATTACCACGGAAACGTTCAACGTTACATTACCACAGAAACGTCCACCCTCACATTACCACGGAAACGTTCAGCCTCACGTTACCACAGAAACGTTCAACCTCACATTACCACAAAAACGCTCAACCTCACATTACCAAAGAAACGTTCAACCTCACATTACCAAAGAAACGTTCAACCTCACATTACCATAGAAATGTTCAACGTCACATTATCATACAATCGTTCAGCATTACAAAACAACCAATCGTTGGCCACCACCTCACCTTACCGAGGTGTTATCAGCTCCTTTATCTTCCTCCGGATACTGCGACTTGACAATGGTCAATTCCTAACCTCGGATTAACGCTTGCCTGACAATAAGTGCGTGAAACATGGCATCGCGAAGCTCATCTCTTGCTGAGTGTTCAGTCTCGAAAGAGATCGAATAAATGATAATTGTACTGTGCATTCCTATTCAGTCTGGGTCCTCTGTTCTTTGGATTATGAGAAAATCGTTGTTATTCAAGGAGTAACCAAAGAGATAGGCTGTTTAAATCAGGTGTTTGTTTTGGAGTTTTGTTTTGTTGGTGACGACAGAAACCAGGGTCAAGAGTTGTTGGTGTGACTCGTAATTTTCGACATGTACATGTGTACATGTGCCGTGGGGACTTTACCTCGTGTGAACGCCAACACGACGGTACGGCTTGAATGTGCTTGAACGACACCATCCTAACTTTTAAAAACGACGGTGCGACTTTTTGACACCGGTGAGCATGAGAGTTCGAGTTTCCGCTATGGTGGCTCAGTATTTGATTTGACCCTTGTGGTTCAGGTCAAAGATCACGCCAAGCAAGGAGAGTTGTCCTGGGGATGAACGAGAGAAATTTGGACAAAGTAAATAAACATCAAATACTAATGTCCAGGATAATCCTACTTACTTCTCTCACTTTTATTTGATGGTTATATTGAAATATACGAACTATTCCAGGAGACTCAGATGATTTGATTAAGAGGTGCATCAATTCGCTTTCCATTTGATGTTGCACCTCCACTCGATCCAAGATCATATTATAAGATACCAGAATCTAACTACACAATTCAATGCACCTTTAACTATCGCACCAGTGGTCACTGAGCTTCATTGCTCTACTGACAGACAAACTTTACGTAAAACATGTCACAAGTATTCATGACAAACATGGAGAAATTCACACCAACATCAATTTAATTACAGTCTAAAATGAAGGTATTCGGTCAGAGTCTTATCACCAAAAGTATGGGTTTCATACTCAAAGAAGCCGGAAATAGATTTACGAATCACTGGCAAATCAAGAGTTAACAGGACGAGGTACGAATAGAAGGAAAGAATTCAATCGTTTATCCGGAAAGCTGTAGTCTCATGACGGCTGCATCAGTTGTAAGTTGTAAGTTAATGCAATATATATATATATATATATATATATATATATATATATATATATATATATATATATATATATATATATATGAATGTAGGTTTGCGGCAGGGGTGTGTGATGTCTCCATGGTTGTTTAATTTGTTTATGGATGGGGTTGTTAGGGAGGTAAATGCAAGAGTTTTGGAAAGAGGGGCAAGTATGAAGTCTGTTGGGGATGAGAGAGCTTGGGAAGTGAGTCAGTTGTTGTTCGCTGATGATACAGCGCTGGTGGCTGATTCATGTGAGAAACTGCAGAAGCTGGTGACTGAGTTTGGTAAAGTGTGTGGAAGAAGAAAGTTAAGAGTAAATGTGAATAAGAACAAGGTTATTAGGTACAGTAGGGTTGAGGGTCAAGTCAATTGGGAGGTGAGTTTGAATGGAGAAAAACTGGAGGAAGTGAAGTGTTTTAGATATCTGGGAGTGGATCTGGCAGCGGATGGAACCATGGAAGCGGAAGTGGATCATAGAGTGGGGGAGGGGGCGAAAATTCTGGGGGCCTTGAAGAATGTGTGGAAGTCGAGAACATTATCTCGGAAAGCAAAAATGGGTATGTTTGAAGGAATAGTGGTTCCAACAATGTTGTATGGTTGCGAGGCGTGGGCTATGGATAGAGTTGTGCGCAAGAGGATGGATGTGCTGGAAATGAGATGTTTGAGGACAATGTGTGGTGTGAGGTGGTTTGATCGAGTAAGTAACGTAAGGGTAAGAGAGATGTGTGGAAATAAAAAGAGCGTAGTTGAGAGAGCAGAAGAGGGTGTTTTGAAATGGTTTGGGCACATGGAGAGAATGAGTGAGGAAAGATTGACCAAGAGGATATATGTGTCGGAGGTGGAGGGAACGAGGAGAAGAGGGAGACCAAATTGGAGGTGGAAAGATGGAGTGAAAAAGATTTTGTGTGATCGGGGCCTGAACATGCAGGAGGGTGAAAGGAGGGCAAGGAATAGAGTGAATTGGAGCGATGTGGTATACCGGGGTTGACGTGCTGTCAGTGGATTGAATCAAGGCATGTGAAGCGTCTGGGGTTAACCATGGAAAGCTGTGTAGGTATGTATATTTGCGTGTGTGGACGTATGTATATACATGTGTATGGGGGGGGGTTGGGCCATTTCTTTCGTCTGTTTCCTTGCGCTACCTCGCAAACGCGGGAGACAGCGACAAAGTATAAAAAAAAAAAAAAAAAAAAATATATATATATATATATATATATATATATATATATATATATATATATATATATATATATATATATACCCCTCATACTGTCGTTAGACCAACCGTAGAAATAATAAACTCATTTCAGAGCCATCTAGGCAAATATGATATTGCATTGTTATCTGTACGAAATCCAATGTCTTATACTTGGAAAGGCAAGAGGTGCATGGCAATGTGACATGACGTCTTACATAATATTGATGGAGTTACCGCGACGCGAAACGTTTCGCATCGCCCTCATGGAAAACTGCCATGTCGTGAATATTCAAAATATTGATTACCAAGTTTTCTTCAGCTTACAAAAATTTGCTGAGAGAGTCGGTCATAAATACCCATCAATGACATGCTAAATGACACGAACATAAGAAATATCAGAGAGTAAGACATATTTAAAAGATACCAGGAAAGAACATTTTGGTAGTTCACTAAACGATAACTGACGTGTTTAAGCGCAAGAGACTAACATACTGCTAAGGAAAGTTTCCGTCAGTTTGTGTTGTGCTGTGTTGAGGTTTATGTGTTAATCGCCTTCCTCATAGAGAAACGAAAGAAGTGACTTTGTTTAGAACATATACATATATAGTGCGCTATGTGTTATTGCTGGCTTTCATCGCCACCAACTGATTAATGGTAATTTCAGATTTTTTCAGATTTTGTATCATTCACATCTAAAATATGTACTTTTATATTAGGTTAGTTTAAAGGTAAATTACGACGACACATGTTACCTTGTGAGGCAGTTTATGTATATATCTGGCAAGTTGCCGTCCGCCTTATAGTAGTTTAAAGGGTCAAGTGATGTGATAAAATATTCATTGCTTATTCTTTTATTAAATGACTAAAAGATACGTCTCACGTAAAGCCTTACAAAGGATATATTTTAACTTGAATTTGATGATAGCTTTATATTGCAGGATTGAAGTGCTACGATAATAAACTTAATAATATCGATAATTGATTCCAAATTCTTTACCACTTTAGAAATGCTGTTGTGCTTGAATAGATAATGAGAAATTGTGCTTTCCGTTTGAAATTACATGAAAGAAACTCTCATATTAAGGAACGAGAGTGATGGCCAGCATAAGGTATTGACATGAAACTAAGATTTCGGGGAAAAACGCAAACTTAAAAGAAGTTTTGATTAACCTACAGTCATAGGCAAAGCATAGACACAATTGTCATTATTTGACTGAACTAACTACGTCGCACACAAAGAATTAAAAGTATTTTTTTTCTAATTTCTAGTAATTATAATCTGTTAGAAAAATCAGTTATATCCTAGCTGTTTCTTATGTACATATATTCATAGATGATTATATAAAAATGATTGGTCTTCTGAAAAGTACGTGATTAAGTGTACAAGTTTACTGATAGATTCTCTGGTATGGCCCAGTCTCGGATGCGCGTCTCCCTCCATGTACGTACAGCCCTTGAGTCATCTTCCGGCCGTCGCCCTTGACTGCGCAGTCGACAATATGTGTAAGGAATCTACGTCAAAGTTCGTCATTGTGAATCAGTTTTTATTTAGGATGAAGTAGTTCTACACATTTTACACGAGAGACACACATACATCTACCTAAGAGCCCTGTCAGTGATGGCGGCGCCTCGAGAGCACACACGTCCAACCAGTTATTAATAATGGCGCGACCGAGACCAGGCTGACATGACCAAAGCCAGTGCCAGACTCAGTCTCCGCCAATCTTAACAAACACGCAAAGAAAAGTTTGACACAAAGTGCAGGGATTAGGTGAGAGATCGATGATAAACCCGGAATTGATATGGTGGTTATCAACGAGTATTTCTTATCGCTGCGGTATCGCTGTGGTATCGTACGCCTTCGTTATAATCTCTAGATTGTCTTAGTGATTTTAGCTGTGAATTTTGCTTCTAGTCACGTACAATACTTATTATATCAAGAGATATGAGCCTGGCTTTCGTAATATCAATTAAGGATAAATGCATGATGCTTATTTTATATTTCTTGCAGCATCAATGATATATAAATATGTGCGGATGATCTCCAAAATCTATATCGAATGATGTATATCGATATTTAGCCTTACAAAAAGCTAGAATAATGACGTTAATGAATATTCTACAAAATAAACCGTTCGCATTTTAGTCTGGTGTGGATTTCCAGCTTTTTATGATTATTGAGCTTATAAAAAAATTATTACTGGAAAATATTTCCTATTACAAAGACGTGTAGTTGGAACAAGAATTATAGCGTCGCACGTGGATAGATTTGTCTATCAGTAATGCATCGGTTACAGTTAAGAATCTTATCTTTAACATTCAACAAGGTATGTAACATCTTACTGTTTACGATTGAGATTATGTACGTTCATATAATCCTCTATGCACTTGTTACGGTGCGATTTTCTTGTTAAAGCGTTGTCTGACCTGGTCTCATGAGCTCAGGCAGTTTACAGCGTCATTTAGTTAATATCATAAGGGTTTCTTATATGAAGTCTTTATTGTATTGACATTTAGTTGTAATTTCAACAAAACATTTCGTTTAACCGAAGTTCTGACATTAAGCTCTGTACTTTAATAATGATGAGTTTGATTGTTATGGATCGATTATAAACCACAGCATTACATCTTTTATAAAAACCATTGTTACTTCTTTAAGACAAAACAACGGTAATTTATTGGAAGTAAAGGAAAATAAGTAAGGTATAGCCTGTCTCCGGAAATAAATCCAGCAACACACGGACTCTGTAGTTTTAAAAACAACATATTTTGCGCAGAATAATTAGGGAATGGATTTTAATACAGTTATTGACGCCAATCTTTCAATTTCTTTCATGGCAACCATTAATTAGAGATGATGTATGATAAGTATTGTTCTAAGCAAGAAACCTCAGCATTTCCTTTGGTGAATCTGAGGTGCCGATCTATCACTGGTATCATGTGTGATAACGTTTGTACCAAGCTGTGGGGGGACGTGCGGTGCTGGGAGGGCTCACACTTGCATGTTCCTGACATGTACATAGGTATGTTACGTCATACCACATCTTGAGTGTTTTGACTGTATATCCAGCGTCGCCTGAATCATTTCATGGTGTTAGCCTAGCCATGCCCTGACTACACCTTGGACTACTACAGCTGCCAGCGTTACATTTAAAACGTACTAGATTAATTAAATTAGTAATTCTAGTTTCCGGGCCAGAGAGATTTTTGGGTGAGAGTTGGTATGGGTCATATAGAGTGGCTACAGTAAAGATGTATTGCTATTTAATTCATTTTATATGTGTTGTGGGGAGTAAATTCAAATACCTTTTGGTTGTTCTTCCTTAATATAATAGGTATGTTACTCCGCTAGATTTGATAGCTTTCTTTAAAATCACCGTATACCTATACACTTACACACACACACACACACACACACACACACACATATATATATATATATATATATATATATATATATATATATATATATATATATATATATATATATATATGGAAGTCGAGAACATTATCTCGGAAAGCAAAAATGGGTATGTTTGAAGGAATAGTGGTTCCAACAATGTTGTATGGTTGCGAGGCGTGGGCTATGGATAGAGTTGTGCGCAGGAGGATGGATGTGCTGGAAATGAGATGTTTGAGGACAATGTGTGGTGTGAGGTGGTTTGATCGAGTGAGTAACGTAAGGGTAAGAGAGATGTGTGGAAATAAAAGGAGCGTGGTTGAGAGAGCAGAAGAGGGTGTTTTGAAGTGGTTTGGGCACATGGAGAGAATGAGTGAGGAAAGATTGACCAAGAGGATATATGTGTCGGAAGTGGAGGGAACGAGGAGAAGAGGGAGACCAAATTGGAGGTGGAAAGATGGAGTGAAAAAGATTTTGTGTGATCGGGGCCTGAACATGCAGGAGGGTGAAAGGAGGGCAAGGAATAGAGTGAATTGGAGCGATGTGGTATACCGGGGTTGACGTGCTGTCAGTGGATTGAATCAAGGCATGTGAAGCGTCTGGGGTAAACCATGGAAAGCTGTGTAGGTATGTATATTTGCGTGTGTGGACGTATGTATATACATGTGTATGGGGGGGGGGCCATTTCTTTCGTCTGTTTCCTTGCGCTACCTCGCAAACGCGGAGACAGCGACAAAGTATAATAAAATAAAAAAATAAAATATATATATCTTTACTGTTTTACTTTCTTTTTTATTCTTTTTAGATTCTCATGCCTTTCAAATTCTAACCTTGATAAGGACTTTGTGATTGGAGCCTGCCATGAAAGTTAGGTTAATCAAAGAAGATAATGATTTAACAAAGTAGGCACGAGATAGGTAATTACTTGATTAACGGTACGTTTGGGTAATTAACGGGTTTACAACCCATATGGACAACTGATTTATTGCACAGAATGGTGTGGTTCTAAGTTTAGACTGATTGTATGTAAATCGCATTGATGGATTGTTTATTAGGTTGTTTATATTAGAGAGTAAGAGGTAATTGTTCTTAGTAGACAGTATAGATAACTGAATGTTTTACTCTTTAAAGATAGTGATTTGCAAACACGATATATAATTAATTCATTTACTTCGTAATTAGTTGATGTTTGGTATGTGTACTGGACTGAATTACACTGTAAGTTCATAATCACATTAGATCACATTATTAGTATTTACATATAGTTTATGTCACAATCTGAATGACGAAAATCTACTGTAGATGGAACAGAGCATGAGACAGGCTAATAATGAAAGGGAGCTTAATTCTAAATGTCATTATATCTACAGAATACTAATAGACAAAGAAGGGCTGACGATTGTAAATGTCCACTGCAGGCTGAGGGGGACACGTCGCAGCTCGCTGACCTTTGCTGCTGAACGTTTCTGTCGCCATTGGGTTTTACCAGATCACAGACACCCAGATACACTGAGATGACCGTGGGGGTGAGCCGTCTCACAGAGGTAAATTGTTTAACTTTTGTGTTTTGGATGATTTTAGTATCCAATAGTTGATGAAGACGTGAGAGTCATTCTCTTTTCTTAACGAAGTGAAGTATGTGTATTTTATCCTTATATAACATTCACAGTACTGCACTGCGGATATTCGTTTGATTATTGGCTCAGTAGTAATGCTGATTTCTTCGTTTAGCCATTTCTTTGGTGATATATATATATATATATATATATATATATATATATATATATATATATATATATATATATATATATATATAGTTTGTGTGTGTAGCGACCCAATATCGCTCTACATTGCCACCTTGACGTGGTGGCAGGTCACGCGTGATACATCATGTAACTTGTTGATTCCTAAAGAAATGATGAGCAGCTGGTGGTGGCCGTACCTACGTTTGCACCTGCATTATAGCTCCATGACACCTGCACAAGACGTCCGGTGGGCAGGTCAAATACAGCCGCACTTCTGCACCTTACGACGCCCTGCGACGTCTCCAGTTTCCCTTTATGGGTTACCTCTCCTCCCAGACCGCCTTCATGACCTGATCATCCTGCTTCTTATATACCCGTGGCATCACCAAAGGACTCGCTCCCGACAACAAATGTGCCACTCCAGTTCCTAATGTCGTGGCCAAGTGACTTTAGGCTCAAGCCGCCCTTAGGGCGCTTCCTCCGTCAGTAGAAGTCCCAACTTGACTCCTGACGTTTCTCCAGGCAGGTTCCTCTTGGTACCCCATCTCCGATGTTCACCTTCGGCAGAACTGGCGCAGGTCATCGCCTCCGGCCGTCATGAGGAGCAGCTGTATCAACAAGGGACCTACGGCCACGCCCGCGGCACTCCTGCACGCAAGCTCAATCCGGCAGGCGCCGCGCACTACAAGAACCGCAGTACGCACCACACTCATCTCCTGCGTGATGAGAATCATAATTTAGTTTATATATATATATATATATATATATATATATATATATATATATATATATATATATATATATTCAACAGTTTATGAAGCCAGGCTATTTAGCAGGATATATCAATTATAAATTGTCAAGATGTGGATTGTGTTAAATGTCACTTTTCACAGGCTACACTTATCTGCAGAGTGGCTAATGAAGATAAGAAATTAAGCCCTCTCAATAATCATTTGGGAAGGGAATGAAAAATCTGAATTTTTGAAAGCAACATTTTCCGGATGTAGACTGAGGAGGATTTATTCAAATATTAAGGAAAAAGTCAGAAATAATATCAAGAAACACACAATATCAGGCGTTCTTAGTTTCATGGCTCCCGAGATCTAATCAAGAAAACCATTCTCGTATCACCACAAGCGATAAACGTAATCTCACCTTGTCACATGAGATAACCTTTTCTTATTCCAAAGGAGGCTCAAGTCCTCCGATCAATCGTTAAAATCCTTACTGATAAGTAATCCATCAGTGACGGACCCACTCATGACGTCTATGCTTCCCCAAGAACACTCGCTTTCAAACACATATAGTTTGTATTAGAGAACTTTTGCTAATATCTTGTTTGACTCTATTTTACTAATACTCCCGCGGACTGAATTGCCACAGTCAGTGATTTAAAGCAAATTATATACCTTAGCGTAAGCCAGGTACCCATTTCAACTAATAACCCCGTATTAGGGGATGGATAAACATCTGGGTTGACTGTGGACCGACTGCTGTAACTAGGGTTCGAAGCGTTCGACTCTGGGCGGCCCGTGATTGCTTCACATTCAGGAACGCTAACCTTTACACCACCAGTGTCCATATATATATATATATATATATATATATATATATATATATATATATATATATATATATATATATATATATATATATATATATGGTCCCTTTCGATTGTTGCTGCGTATGAATGAAACTGAATGAAAGCCCTTTACAAAACTTGAGGGAAATTACCTGTGTGGAATGGCTTACTAAATCGAGGAAGGCACGCGAGGTTCTTGGTTCTTATTACCTGAGGTTACAATTGTATTAGGAATGATATACTGTAATATACACAAGAGTCAACCTTCTCCAAAACTCATTACCTTATAAATGGTCGTAGTCAGTGTCTGTTGACTATATTTTATAAATGGTCGTAGTCACTCTGTTGAATATATTTTGTTAGTAAACGTATTGGAAACTATCAGTGAATTATCCTGGTGCCAGATTTGACTGATGCAGGGTGATTGTGATCTGGCTGTGGAAGTGATAGATCTCTGGAGCTGTGTTGTACTTCCCCCTTGAATTATTTTAGGCTAGCATTGCTGGGCCATATCACTGTCATTTTCATAATAACAGTAATTAAATATAACTAAAAGATAATCATCCATGGAATGCCAGCCTTGATCAGCTTTAGCATAGTAGCTTAGTAAGACGAAGTGTGCTTTGGTTAATCTCAGAAATCGTTGTGGAATTCCATTTTTTTCTGATTTCAAAGAGACTGTAACTTTGGAGAGCCAATTCTGTCTCTATCATCATTTCCATCTAATACTCATACTGCAATATCTTTTCAAACAGTGTACTTACGCACTGAGGAATTGTTTCTCTCTTATTGTGGTTACAATCTCATTAGTACTCAGTTGCTGTGTTTGCTGGTGATCCCAAATGACATACAATAAACCGGTCTCCAGGCTTCACTAAGTTAGAATTATAAGATGAACATTCATTTAATAATCTTGAGACTGATATTGCTGATGTCTCGTGAAAGGCAATTTCAAATCTGCCTGGTGTGATTTACATACCATTTGATGTCTGTCTCAACAAAGGTCTCTTGCTACACCTAAATGGGGTACAATTAGAGTGGTGTATTTGGTGCCATTGTAGTTCATAGTAGGCTTGTGGACACGATGTATTTGTGGTATCATCTGTCTTCTTTCAGACATACTTAAGAAGATCAAGCCGTTTCTTTTGAGACTAGGTTGGAAAACAAGACATTCACTGCAAATAGGAAGTCAAGTACCTAGTATTTTAGGTTAACTGAGTTCATTCTTAGACATTCTGTTGAATGATCATTGTCAAGATATTTTGTCTCTGCTATCTTTAAGAAATGAAAGTGGATTTTTCAAGTTCAGTAATTAATCCTTTATGTAGGACTGATTAATATGCTTATTTGTGTATTATCTCATCCATTTATTTCCAGACAGTTTATCATTATAAATAGGTCTATCCATTCTTTCAGCATAGTTGAGACACTCCTGAAATTTATTTTGGTTTGCCTTCTTAACCTTCCTCCTTATATAGAGACCACCATGTACTGACTGGCATCATTCCTCCAGATGACTCATCTAGCATATGTTGCAGGAGCTGGTGAGAGCAGTACAAACTGGAGACTCAGAAGGCGTTGATAAGGCTCTTCGTGCTGGTGCAGACCCACATGTACTCTTCCATGATGATCCATACTGCCCAGGGGGCACTCTTTTGTGCCAAGCTTCTGCCAGGAATCACGCCCATCTGATACCTCGCTTGCTGGAGGCAGGGGATTTCTGTAGATGATCGTGGATCGCAAGAGAGGACACCCCTGCATGTGGCTGCTGAGATGGGTCACGAGACAGCACTGAGAGTGCTGCTACAGCATCATGGCAACATTGAGGCCACCACCAAGGATGAATACAGTATGTTAGATTGTCTTGTTGCCTAAATGTTGGGTAATGGCTTCTTAAAGTTCAGGTTGTCAAAAATCTCAGTTAAAACTGAACTTTTTTGTAGCTTAACTTAGAAATGTAATATAGTCTGTGTGTTTTATGCTGTATGATGGTATGAATGAAATCATTAATGAATGATTTTGTGAGATGTAACATACATAGCAGTGTTATAGGTCTGTGTGTGATAGTGAAAGATTTAAATGAAATTATTTAGAATCATATTTATTGTCTTTCAGAACAGACACCTTTGCACAGAGCAGCTTGGACTGGTGCAGTTAAGTGTGTAACAATGCTACTCCAGGCAGGTGCAAACAAGAATGCGAGGACCCACAACAACTACACTCCTCTCCATAAGGCTGCCCGCAAGAACCAGATTGATGTCATTCATGTTTTGATTCAAGCTGGTTGTGACCTTGATGCCCAAACATTTGCAGGATGGACAGCCCTCCATGTAGCAGGTTTGGGAGGTTGCATAGAGGCAGCACAAGTACTGCTGAACTATGAACTGGATCCAACTGTCAGGGACTATAAGGAACGTACACCAGCCATCCTTGCAGATGTATGGGGTCAAAGCCATGCTCACTGGTTCTTCAGCAAGTTACCAAAAGTTGTCCTAGATTCTCAACCAGTGTCTACAAGGACATTCAAGGTACTGAATCAGTTAACGAGAACTGATTCAGCATTCTTTCCACATAGATCTTAGTATGACATTGAAAAAGATGATGATTTCTTATAGTTTTGGTGATATATACCTTATGAATGTAGTTTTTACCCTCACTATATACTTAACCCTAGTATTTTTTCTGGTGAAAATATACCCTTACTTTATTTCATCTTTTGGGAAAAAAAAATTGTAAATGAATATTTTGAAGGTTCATTGTTATCAGAATACCAAGATGATATAATTTTTTACTTCTGTACTGTTTTACCTTTTCCAGAACTCAAGAATTAACAATTACTCTTAATAACGTCTTCTGAATGAAGTCATTTAGCAATTGAGACGATAAGAGAGATGGTAAATTTACTGAGTAGAAAAACGTGTTCAACAGTGATAGCACCTTGATTTATGGGTATAGGAGAAATGCCTGGAATCATTTTATGCCTTGTGTCATCTGTCCAGAGCCTGACCTTGATGGGAGTCCTTGTATGTAACTAGTACTTCTGGAAAAAGAAAGTAAGAGTAAGAAAGGAAGATGCCTGGTCATGAAAAGTGTAGTCCTTGATATGCCTTTTCTTTGGCAGGATGATAGCCGGGCCATTTATGATGATAATGAGAAAGTTGTGCTTCGCTGGGCAAGTGAGGGTGAGTGGGGTAAGCTTAAGGAGAGAATCCCGAACATCAGAGATGGCCACTACCAAGACAAACAAGGCTTCACTGCTTTGCACATAGCAGCACAATATGGCAAAAAGAAGACTGTGAAAGTCTTGTTGGAGGAAGGCTGCTATGTTTACCCTCGAGCCATCACTCATGATGGTCGCACCCCTATGAACCTAGCACAATCAGCTGGCTACTGGGAGGTGGCTGATCTCATCCAGGATGCTCTGACTTCTCCTCTGGTATGATATGCTTTCTCATGCAACAGACACATGTAAGATGATATTGATAGTCATGAGAATTCATTTTATTTTATTTATGGAGAGGTTGAGAAAGAGATATAGTGAGATTTTTCCACAAATTGTAGCAGTACATTTTTCTTTTAATTTCACATATCAAAAATGATGATTTTTCTTCAAGAAATGAAAGCACAGCCTTATAATCTTTCATTACTGTTAATGATTTCTTGTAGCCTATCCTCCATCCAAACAGGTAAGCTAAGAACATTTGCTAACACTACAAGTCCCATTAATCTGTTTACTGTGATACAAGGTTAGCCAGATGTAACAGCTCTAAGAGAATGCTTATTGTGTGTGCATTGTGTTGTATTAGTCTATTGAAGATTGCTGTGATACAAGGTTACCAGAATATATCAACTGCAAGGAACTTTTTATTGTGTGTATGGTTTTACAGTCTGTTGAAGATGATGAACAACTCTATGGCCAACTGCTGGAAGTCATCTGTTACAGTGATAATGTGAAAGATGCTTGCTGTTTGCTGGTAAGAGGATCACCCCTTGAGGCCACTGGTCAGTTTCCAACACATGCTTTAGTTCTCGCAGTTACTAGGAATCGACCCAGGATCTTGACACTTCTGGTGGCAGCAGGAGCACCACTCACCCCTGTCACATATGGACTCAACCTCCTTCAGTTGGCATGGCTCTCACCAGATGTGACAACATTTGTCAAAATGTTGGTAACTAGGGTGAGTGATTCTTCATACTGAATATTTTGAAAATGTGAATCAAAACATAAAGGGCAAATTAGTAGTGTGAACTTTTTATGACTATGAAATCAAGGTATTAGGAACACTGCTTAGAAAATACAGTATATATCACATTTGAATTTTCATATTTGATTGCCATTTCCCATATTAGCAAAGTAGCACCAAGAGCAAATGAAGAAAGGCCACATTCACTCACATCTATTCTCTAGCTGTCATGTTTAATGCACCGAAACCACAGCTCCCAATCCACAACCAGGCCCCACAGACCTTTCCATGGTGTCCCCCAGTAGCTTCACATACCCTGGATTAGTTCCATTTGAAAGCATGTCGAGCCCTGCATATAACAGTATTCCAATTCACTCCATTCTGTGCATGCCTTTCATGCTTTTGCATGTTCAGGCCCCAGTTATTCAGTTTTTTTCACTACATCCTTCCAATTCCAATTTGGTAACCCATTCTCCTTGTTCTCTCTATTAATATCAATAATGATACTTATCATGGTAATAACTGTATCATTGTATATTATCCTTTTCTCTGCTTTACCTTTGAAATGTTTTTAGTTTTCTTGGCTCTTTGGACAAATCTTGAATGTCTTTTTACAGGACTTTTGTAATCACACCAGTCGTACTGTTGCTTCCGCACATTTTTTTTTCCAGTGAAAGCATTTGCAACCTTTTTCTTAAATGAATAAAATGTACATGATACTCATTGGATATGGATGCCTAATGCCATATTCATTGATCCTGAGCTGGGCTTCTCATACTGGTTACATGTCCATTTTTCCATTATGGTATGAAATTTGGCATAACAGATATGGTATCATTATTTCTACCAGTCTGTTGAGCATATGCTAGAGGAGGAGGCAAGACGGGCAAGTAGTCACAACTTTAATGAATTGTATCAAGGGATCAGTAGCATATTGATAACACTGCAGGGACCTCACCCATGGCTTGCATGCTGGCCCAGCCTTCCTGCTTCACGTTCACAAAAACCATCACCTCGGTAAGTTTTTTTTTCACCTAATCAGTTAGCAAATGGTATTGAAGGCACAGTCATTCTTATTCCTTCTCCTTATTATTATGAAACTTTGATAAACATTCCAAGTTACTGTCACTAGTAATATGAATATAATCTTGTCAATTATATCTTTGAACCATGACTCCAGTATTGATATCATAATTATTTCCTAAGGGTGATGGTGGAGGCAGCAAAAGCAAATTGCCCCATGACTGCAGTATTCCTTGAGCAAGCTGGAGTGATGCCTTTCAGCATAGATGAGTGTTCTGGGCTCACACCTCTTACTGCAGCTCTGAGGGCCAATCACTGGGAGTTAGCAAGACACTTCGCTAAGACCTCTGGCAGTCTGTACATCCCAGACATCACTGGCACGCTTCCGAGGGATCTCTTTCCTAAGAGTAAAAGGGAAACACTAGAGAAGGTTTGTATTATAGTGTTCTCATGCAAAACCTAGAAAGCATGTCCTGACTATCAATTTTTACTAAAACAGTATCTAATCAGTACATAGCCTTTTTCTCACTGTATACCATAAAGAGTTAGTGAGGGGCATGATTATTCCTCATCTTATTAATAAGAGTTAATTTCTGTAGTGGTAAAGATACTAGGTAAAGTTGAACTGAAATTTAAAATATGAATTCATTCATAGAGTTAGTGTGTTACCATCCAGGCTTTGTATAACTGACTTTCAGGAATGATATCAGCATAAGCATGAGAGTTATGTCTTTTGATTGAATCTGTCTTATTTATCCTTGAATGAAATCCTATGTTCATCAGTTTATTTTCTTTTTGATCCTGTCACTGATAACAAGATTCTCCTTTTAGATAATCATTCTATATACTTGCAGGAAATCTACGATCTGGAGTCAAGGATCTTAAACCATCAGAGGGAGAAGGCAAAGGCTGAAGAGGATAAGAATGCCATTTCCTCTCTTTTACGCCTGCAGAGTAAGCTCTTCAAAGCTTACCATAGGTCTGACATCTCACACCAACAACAAACAGTCAGTGTTACAAAATTTGACATGCGCCGGATACTTTTGTTAGTATCACAGTTAGGCTTAGTGCAGCTAGCCTTCTTTCTCGTGAAGATAGGTAGAGTGAATATGAAAACTGTGGTGGATTCTCTAACAGGCACTACCTCACTCCACCAAGCTGCTGCCTTTGGTCACACATCTCTCATTGCTTTTTTGCTCAGAATTGCCTACAGTGACTGTAGTTGTATTGATAAATCTGGTTGTTATCCAAGTCATCTAGCTGCTATGTTTGGCCATGACCAAGCTTTTGAATATTTGTCTTTACACTGTGCCATAAATCTCTGCAGAGTGGGTAACACACCACCTATGGTGAGAAATAATTTCTTAAGATATTTACAGCAGTATCAAAAACTCAGAGACCACATACCTATAAATGAAAAACCTTGGCTTGCCAACAGCCGCATTGAAGCTATCAAATACCACTTTCAGTCTCTAAATTTGACTGATATTCTGATGCAAAACAGAGTTATTGATTTCAAGAAGGATGAAGCAGCAGAGGTGCGTTATGCTGTAATGAATGAATTGAATGTTATTATGGGAAAGGTATCTTGCATTAACCCAAAATTTCAAGGAAAACTAGAGCTTCTTGGTAGTGCCGCAGATGAGACTCGTCTATATGCTCCAGATGAATATGATATAAATTATGTCATCAAAGGCCTCCCAGACATAAAAGTGAAAGTGGTCAATTTATCCAAGCAAGAAATTCTGCTGAGAGGTCATACTCAGAGTGTTGAAGTTCACACTGATAATGGGGATATCAAAAAACTCCTCCAGAACTCAAACTGGAAAAGAAAATTTTTTCATTCCATAGAAAAAGCTCTCAGGGATTATCATTTCCAAGATCATCGCCTGAGTCTTGTACCACCTGGTCTGATTCGGACACAGGTTGGCTTGGGTTTGGCTTTTGCATGGCAAGGACAGGAGTTCCCACTTCTTCATGTGGGGATTGATCTGGTTCCTGTGATGAAGGTACCATGGCTTAAGGAAGTGACTAAGCCATTCCTTACCCCAAGTGAGGTGAATGAATTATACCTTACAAATATTGAGAATGGCCATTGGAGGCTTTCCTTTGCAGGAGCAGAGGCATCAATATTAAGCCAACTGGAGGCTGAGGAGCGCCGCACATATCTGGCTTGTAAGAGGCTTCTTTCTTGTATGAAGGCTGAGCCATGGATGCCTAGGCATGTCAAGAAAAGGTTTACATGGTGGGACTCTAGGTATTGGAAAATTCCTGCTCCTTGTCCATTTGCTCTTAAAAACAGTTTTTTAAGGGAACTAGAACATAAGAGAAAATGTGGGCTAACATGGGATAAGGAAGACATTGTCAAAAGAATGACAGACATCTTTCGTAGGATGTGTGAACTTTGTACAGATCCTTCAACAAAAACTGAAAATCTTGTACCACACAAGATCTTGGCTTATTTTGGAGGAGATTTTGAGAGACCAAAGTGGGGTGTAGGAGCTCCTGAAATTGTAGCTTTTTTACAAAAGAGTTCAGTGACCAAATGCTTTAGCTAATGTCTGATGTGTCACAAGGGGAGAGCTAACAATTTTCCTTAAGCATTCATCAACCAAATCTTTATCTAAAAGAAGATGCACCAAGTATGTGATTTTAAACTTCAATGAAATTAGTACCTCATTATTCATAAATGAACACCAAAGGTGTTGGTGGTATTATCAGTCTCCCTCTACAAGGGATTACAAGGCAAGTGAGAAATCATCTTCATCTAGGCTGTATTTGCATCACTGGACAGATACGAGGGCATTCTCACTCCAAATGAATCCATCATTTCCCCTTATTCCTCAAATCAGTGTAGCCTCCAAGATGATTGAACTCCCTCCTGGGGTTTTATGATAAACCAAGGTGCTGGCCGGTCATCTGAGTGTGCCCTTTGATAATTTTTGATTATGTAACCTAAGGACACCTTTACAGGGTTCCTGCAATATAACTGTTGCATAGAGATGATGGACTCCTCTGGAATAAGAATTTTCTCAACAGCACTGTACTATCATTCATCAATTGATGGAGATACAACCTCACCAAAGGCGACCTTCTGCTTGTGGTGTAACCTCATGCAAATAGAGTCTGGTAACTCCTACCTTGTGTAGGTTATCTTAATTTATTGGTACAGGTATTTATTTAACGCTTATGTAAACTGTGATATTAGGATCTAGTCATTAACAGTAAAGCCTTATTTTTAACTGATTTTCCTCATGTATAGATGAAGCCTTATTAGGAGTTGAAAGAGCACTTGCTTGATGGAGGGTTGACATACTATATTACAATTAAAATAAATTCTGTACTGTATTGGAAATCCTCCCTTCCAGTTTTTACTTTCCAAAAGAGGGAACAGAGAAGGGTGCCAAGTAGGGATTTTACTTCTCAGGCTCAGTCCTCTGTTCTTGATGCTACCTTGTTTTGCAGGAAATGGCGAATATATATAGGATGAAAAGAAAAAAAAAAGTATATATATATATATATATATATATATATATATATATATATATATATATATATTTTTTTTTGCTTTGTCGCTGTCTCCCGCGTTTGCGAGGTAGCGCAAGGAAACAGACGAAAGGAATGGCCCAACCCACCCCCATACACATGTATATACATACGTCCACACACACAAATATACATACCTACACAGCTTTCCATGGTTTACCCCAGACGCTTCACATGCCCTGATTCAATCCACTGACAGCACATCAACCCCGGTATACCACGTCGATCCAATTCACTCTATTCCTTGCCCTCCTTTCACCCTCCTGCATGTTCAGGCCCCGATCACACAAAATCTTTTTCACTCCATCTTTCCACCTCCAATTTGGTCTCCCACTTCTCCTCGTTCCCTCCACCTCCGACACATATATCCTCTTGGTCAATCTTTCCTCACTCATTCTCTCCATGTGCCCAAACCATTTCAAAACACCCTCTTCTGCTCTCTCAACCACGCTCTTTTTATTTCCACACATCTCTCTTACCCTTATGTTACTTACTCGATCAAACCACCTCACACCACACATTGCCCTCAAACATCTCATTCCCAGCACATCCACCCTCCTGCGCACAACTCTATCCATAGCCCACGCCTCGCAACCACACAACATTGTTGGAACCACTATTCCTTCAAACATACCCATTTTTGCTTTCCGAGATAATGTTCTCGACTTCCACACATTCTTCAAGGCTCCCAGGATTTTCGCCCCCTCCCCCACCCTATGATTCACTTCCACTTCCATGGTACCATCCGCTGCCAGATCCACTCCCAGATATCTAAAACACTTTACTTCCTCCAGTTTTTTTCCATTCAAACTTACCTCCCAATTGACTTGACCCTCAACCCTACTGTACCTAATAACCTTGCTCTTATTCACATTTACTCTTAACTTTCTTCTTTCACACACTTTACCACACTCAGTTACCAGCTTCTGCAGTTTCTCACATGAATCAACCACCAGCGCTGTATCATCAGCGAACAACAACTGACTCACTTCCCAAGCTCTCTCATCCACAACAGACTTCATACTTGCCCCTCTTTCCAAAACTCTTGCATTCACCTCCCTAACAACCCCATCCATAAACAAATTAAACAACCATGAAGACATCACACACCCCTGCCACAAACCTACATTCACTGAGAACCAATCACTTTCCTCTCTTCCTACACGTACATATGCCTTACATCCTCAATAAAAACTTTTCACTGCTTCTAACAACTTTCCTCCCACACCATATATTCTTAATACCTTCCACAGAGCATCTCTATCAACTCTATCATATGCCTTCTCCAGATCCATAAATGCTACATACAAATCCATTTGCTTTTCTAAGTATTTCTCACATACATTATTCAAAGCAAACACCTGATCGACACATACTCTACCACTTCTGAAACCACACTGCTCTTCCCCAATCTGATGCTCTGTACATGCCTTCACCCTCTCAATCAATACCCTCCCATATCATTTACCAGGAATACTCAACAAACTTATACCTCTGTAATTTGAGCACTCACTCTTATCCCCTTTGCCTTTGTACAATGGCACTATGCAAGCATTCTGCCAATCCTCAGGCACCTCACCATGAGTCATACATACATTAAATAACCTTACCAACCAGTCAACAATACAGTCACCCCCTTTTTTAATAAATTCCACTGCAATACCATCCATATATATATGATGTCCTTGTGTGATTGAGGAATATTACTTTTGGGAAGTCTGCCTTTTTATTTGAATATTAGACTCATGAAATTGTTGATTATGTCATGCACATAACTTATGCAGTATGTGTGGAAGTAAGGTTCTTAACATGACTGACTCATCTATAACTTAGCTCAGGGATGTACAAATGAATTATATTTGTATTGCCTGTTTATCACAGTTAATGTAAATGTAACAGACTTTTTCGTATTTTTTTATCCACATGCTTTAGGTCACCAAGGATGCAGTATTCTGTACTATCAACACATATAACTTGTATATTCTGATATTTCTTATTCTGTAGGCTCTGTATATGTTAAATTAGTCAAGTAGTTCCTCATTAGAGCATGAAAACAGTTGCTTTCGCAAACCCAGGACTGAACAAATGTGGCACTCACAGTTTAGTTAACTATAAAAGTAAGTGGCAAATATTGAAGATCATTCTGTAGTGTTAGTGCATCCTGTTGCTTTGAATAAAATGCATACTAGGTTAGGTAGCTATGTTAGTAGCTGGTCATAATGTAATTATCTCTACTTACATGATGTTAATTCTCTCTAGGATAATGTTTATTAAATATTACTTGGCAGTATTGCTTTTCATGTGATTTCTACTTCAATCTTAATTTGCAGAAAAATGGTAGGGCTTACAATTATTTTTTGAATAATTGTTATGAATTCATCAGATCTATAATCACAGTATGATAAAAGAAGCTGGAAATTAAAAGTTGATGGGTTTATATTTTGATCTTAAGTATTGACAGCAGAGTGAGAGGGGCAAGATAATACATACTTTTACTTTATACCAGATTTTGTTGTCACTTCACATGGAAAATATAAGTTCAAAAACTTCTTCATTTGTTTTTTTCATTTTTAGGGTTTCTTATTCATGTAGAAATGTAACAGACCTCTTAATTTTAAAATTAATTTTCAGTAGAAACAGGAATAAATGTGTGAAATTGTACTTACCTTTTTTCTCAACCCAAATCAACCTATACCACAATACCCTATGGATTATCTCCCTTTGCTGACTTGTCACTGTATTAGTATCTTCAACATACCATAGATTGCACCACTTATTATCAATTGTTATTGACCTCTTACTGTGTATTTCATATGTTTTAGTCCCATCTGACTCTGATCATTTTGTGATATTTTTTCATTTGTTGCCTTTACTTCCTGTGTGGTGTTATTCTAAACTCTCTTTTTTATGTGATGATCGAGAAAGGGGCACAGAAAAAGTCGTCACACATTAATGCTTTTGTGATATGTACAAGGGTGTGCAGTGATTAGACGAGATACTTAGTCAATAGCCAATATTGGTGCAGGAAGAGGAGACATGAGAAAGGAGTCCCAAGGTGCTGCTACAGAAGCAAATAGTTTTATGATTTTGTAGTACTGCTGCAGGGGGTTGGAGACATTGCTGAGGCACTGTGATTATCTTGCAGGAGGGTGAGTAGGACTACTGAAATCCACTGGATGGTGCTGGTGCTAGTGGAGGATGCAGGCATTACCAAGATCATTTGGTTGTGCTGCAGAAGGGAGGAGGCATTGCCACTGTTCCATGGTGCTGCTGTAGGAGTAGAGGCATTGCCATAGCCCCGTTGTGCTGCTGTAGGAAGGGAGAAGCATTGCCATGGTCCTTCGGTGCAGGTGTGGGAGGGTAGCCATGGTCCTGTGGAGCTGCTATAGAAGGGTAGAGGCATTGCTATGGTTGTTCCATCCTTGAACTGTAAGAGAAAGGAAGCATTGATGAGGTCCCATTGTTGTACTGCATGAGAGAAGTGTTGTCTTGGTCCTGTAATGCTGCTGCAGGAGGATAGAGGCATTCCCTAAACAGCCCCATGTTGTAGGAGAAGGTCCAAGGCCCCATGGTCATGCTGGTGGAAGGGGGAAGCAAGGCCAAATTTTCATACTTATGCTGAAGGAGGTTAGCCGAAGTCCCATAGGTATATTACAAAAAGGAAGAAGCCGTGCTGAGGGTCTATGGCTGTGTTGCAGGAGGGATGGGTTATTGATGAGTTCTCTTAGTGCTACTGTTGCGTGAGTTATTGGCAGTTGCTGGGGCTCCATGGAGTGCTCTAGTAGGGATGAGGCATGGGGCCAAACTCTTATAATGGCTTGGGATGTGTTCAGAAGGAAGTGTCTGCCTTGATGTCTGTTGTTTTTGATATACTGATGGTGTGAAGTGTTTAGGCCTTTTGGGATACCCATTTTCGATATGAAATAGAACTAGGTTAGATGGGCTGTGGAGCAACCCTTAAGTTGTGCCAGGCACGAAAATTATTCACACTATGGGGTATGAATGATGACCACAGGCAAGGAGTGTGAAGGAACATTAGGAAAAAGACTCCTGGAAGTACCCAGACCTTTCATGCTAGGCTATAAACACCAGTGTTTCTGGCATCATGGGAACTCTACATCGACAATTACTCCAAATAGTAAGTGGAGTTATGGGGAAGTGCATCACCATTTTTTTTTTTTCCTATTGCCAGTTAGTAGTGTGAAGTGAGGGAAGGTCTATCTACAGGTGCTGTGCTGGGATGTTTGTCGGCAAACCGACCTAACTACATGTTGATAGTGAAAACCCGTGACAAGGGTAGACGCTTCGGCTTTGGTCGCACAGTGCTGCCGCCCGAAGGAAGCAGAGGACTGCAGTCAGATGATGGACACTGCTTCAGTCCTGGGGATTTCCCTTTGGTCTGTAAGTAGGAGAGATGGCCAGAGAGCGTTATTGGATTACGTGTTAATTGACAGGCACGCGAGAGAGACTTTTGAATGTTAATGTGCTGAGAGGTGCAACTGGAGGGATGTCTGATCATTATCTTGTGGAGGCGAAGGTGAAGATTTGTATGGGTTGTCAGAAAAGAAGAGAGAATGTTGGGGTGAAGAGGTTGGTGAGAGTAAGTGAGCTTGGGAAGGAGACTTGTGTGAGGAAGTACCAGGAGAGACTGAGTACAGAATGGAAAAAGGTGAGAACAAAGGAGGTAAGGGGAGTGGGGGAGGAATGGGATGTATTTAGGGAAGCAGTGATGGCTTGCGCAAAAGATGCTTGTGGCATGAGAAGCGTGGGAGGTGGGTTGATTAGAAAGGGTAGTGAGTGGTGGGATGAAGAAGTAAGATTATTAGTGAAAGAGAAGAGAGAGGCATTTGGATGATTTTTGCAGGGAAAAAATGCAAATGAGAGGGAGATGTTTAAAAGAAAGAGACAGGAGGTCAAGAGAAAGGTGCAAGAGGTGAAAAAGAGGGCATATGAGAGTTGGGGTGAGAGAGTATCATTAAATTTTAGGGAGAATAAAAAGATGCTCTGGAAGGAGGTAAATAAAGTGCGTAAGACAAGGGAGCAAATGGGAACTTCAGTGAAGGGGGCTAATGGGGAGGTGATAACAAGTAGTGGTGATGTTAGAAAGAGATGGAGTGAGTATTTTGGAGGTTTGTTGAATGTGTTTGATAATAGAGTGGCAGATATAGGGTTTTGGTCGAGGTGGTGTGCAAAGTGAGAGGGCTAGGGAAAATGATTTGGTAAACAGAGAAGAGGTAGTAAAAGCTTTGCGGAAGATGAAAGCCGGCAAGGCAGCAGGTTTGGATGGTACTGCAGTGGAATTTATTAAAAAAGGGGTGACTGTATTGTTGACTGGCTGGTAAGGTTATTTAATGTATGTATGATTCGTGGTGAGGTGCCTGAGGATTGGCGGAATGCGTGCATAGTGCCATTGTACAAAGGCAAAGGAGATAAGAGTGAGTGCTCAAATTACAGAGGTATAAGTTTGTTGTGTATTCCTGGTAAATTATATGGGAGAGTATTGATTGAGAGGGTGAAGGCATGTACAAAGCATCAGACTGGGGAAGAGCAGTGTGGTTTCAGAAGTGGTAGAGGATGTGTGGATTAGGTGTTTGCTTTGAAGAATGTATGTGAGAAATACTTAGAAAAGCAAATGGATTTGTATGTAGCATTTATGGATCTGGAGAAGGCATATGATAGAGTTGATAGAGATGCTCTGTGGAAGGTACTAAGAACATAAGGTGTGGGAGGCAAGTTGTTAGAAGCAGTGAAAAGTTTTTATTGAGGATGTAAGGCATGTGTACGTGTAGGAAGAGAGGAAAGTGATTGGTTCTCAGTGAATGTAGGTTTGCGGCAGGGGTGTGTGATGTCTCCATGGTTGTTTAATTTGTTTATGGATGGGGTTGTTAGGGAGGTGAATGCAAGAGTTTTGGAAAGAGGGGCAAGTATGAAGTCTGTTGGGGATGACAGAGCTTGGGAAGTGAGTCAGTTGTTGTCCGCTGATGATGCAGCACTGGTGGCTGATTCATGTGAGAAACTGCAGAAGCTGGTGACTGAGTGTGGTAAAGTGTGTGAAAGAAGAAAGTTAAGAGTAAATGTGAATAAGAGCAAGTTATTAGGTACAGTAGGGTTGAGGGTCAAGTCAATTGGGAGGTAAGTTTGAATGGAGAAAAACTGGAGGAAGTAAAGTGTTTTAGATATCTGGGAGTGGATCTGGCAGCGGATGGAACCATGGAAGTGGAAGTGAATCATAGGGAGGGGGAGGGGGCGAAAATCCTGGGAACCTTGAAGAATGTGTGGAAGTCGAGAACATTATCTCGGAAAGCAAAAATGGGTATGTTTGAAGGAATAGTGGTTCCAACAATGTTGTATGGTTGTGAGGCGTGGGCTATGGATAGAGTTGTGCGCAGGAGGGTGGATGTGCTGGAAATGAGATGTTTGAGGACAATATGTGGTGTGAGGTGGTTTGATCGAGTAAGTAATGTAAGGGTAAGAGAGACGTGTGGAAATAAAAAGAGCATGGTTGAGAGAGCAGAAGAGGGTGTTTTGAAATGGTTTGGGCACATGGAGAGAATGAGTGAGGAAAGATTGACCAAGAGGATATATGTGTCAGAGGTGGAGGGAACGAGGAGAAGTGGGAGACCAAATTGCAGGTGGAAAGATGGAGTGGAAAAGATTTTGAGTGATCGGGGCCTGAACATTCAGGAAGGTGAAAGGAGGGCAAGGAATAGAGTGAATTGGATCGATATGGTATACAGGGGTCGACGTGCTGTCAATGGATTGAATCAGGGCATGTGAAGCGTCTGGGGCAAACCATGGAGAGTTCTGTGGGGCCTGGATGAGGAAAGGGAGCTGTGGTTTCGGGCATTATTGCATGACAGCTAGAGACTGAGTGTGAACGAATGGGGCCTTTGTTGTCTTTTCCTAGCGCTACCTCGCACACATGAGGGGGGAGGTGGATGTTATTCCATGTGTGGCGAGGTGGCGATGGGAATGAATAAAGGCAGACAGTGTGAATTGTGTGCATGTGTATATATGTATGTGTCTGTGTGTGTATATATATGTGTACATTGAGATGTATGGGTATGTATATTTGCGAGTGTGGACGTGTATGTATATACATGTGTATGGGGGTAGGTTGGGCCATTTCTTTCGTCTGTTTCCTTGCGCTACCTCGCAAACGCGGGAGACAGCGACAAAGCAAATAATAGTTGCCCTACTATCCCAGTAAACGTAGCTGGACAACTTCCGACTCTCAGCTGTTGGCTGGTATGTACTGGACAACCAACCAACGGAGCTAGGGCTTAAAGTGCGCAAGCACTGGAGTTACTCCGCTTCAAGGCTTTATGGAAGCGAGTGATAATCCGACGCAGGAGTGCACTCCCCAGACAATGCAATCTGCTGTTGCTACATTTTCCGTAATAGCAGCACTATTTATTCAAGTTACCCTCTGGTTTTGCATGTGGCACTATAGTCGCCTCACCTGTTTGTGCATACATACATATTTGTAGAAAGGACATTGCCAGACACCAGAAAAAAAATAGAGCAAGAAGTAAATTTCTACCATCAAATATACACGACAGTGATCCACTTAAAATTGATATTATAAATCTCTATAGGGTTTAAATCTTCTCTATTGGGTTTCAGTATAGGTAAACCTTCGTCCTTTCACATAAAGCAACTAAAAAATTTATTTTGATTATAATTATATACAGTGCAACGAGACCTAAATGTCACCTTGGTCGTCAGTAGATTAGTTACAGGTACCGTGGCAGGTACAGAAACTTCTTGTGAACATATCTAGCCGTATGACCTTTGACAGGAACCTCAGCAATGGCTCTCCCTTCATGTTGCACCGCTGTGGGAAATCGGCACTGTCTCCTTCTTGCAGCACAGCCATGGACCTCGGCAACGCCTTCTCCCTCCTGTGGCTCATGTACGATCTCAGCATCACTTATTGCTGCATCGCAATCACGAAATGGACAGTCTCCTTTTTTACTGCGGGACCTTGGCATTGTCTCTTGCCTTACTTCTTTGGTCGTGCATCAGCCGCAGCATCTCGCCCATGAGCCACTTCCCTTATAACAATTACTACGGCATTGGTCTGGTAACGATATTTCATTTCTCTCTCCATCCTTCCCATTCCGAGGGAAGGTAGACAACCATTCCTGAAAACAATTGCACTATAGAATACAAAACTAAATGGGATAGCATTATTTTCACGAAGAGGATAAAGTGTGAACTTATGATTCAAGCCACACGCCATCCTACATTTATATGTTTTTTGATACATTTCTTACGAATTGATGCAATTCATCGTAAGCCAAAGTGTTGCAGTGCTTAACACTGTGATTCAGGTTAAACACAGTTCTACTTTATTAGATTACTTGGCAAACGTACTTTCCTCTTAGAATCATCCTGCCAAATTGTACATCAAGCGCTCATGTGATGGAGTGGGACATAAGGAAAAAGTAAAAGAGTGATGGAACAAGGAAAATATGAGTGATGCATATATTTACTCCAGAAAGTATTTGACTGAATTGAATACGCAGTGAGATATGATTACATGAAGGAACAGGTCAACAAACGAAAGCATGTCTCTCAGAAACAGTGAGGAACCTGAAACTTTTCATTGAAATTCTTTATTTAGGGGAGAGAAGAAATAAGATGTTCGACTACTTTCTTAAAGCACCTTTAGAAAGAACTTTTAGTCTATGTATATATTAATTTGTTTAGGTATTATTTTTTTCATTTCTGAATTTTTTGTTGTCTGTTCTCTCCATGACGTCACGGCGCTGGCGAGCAGACGTGTAAATAAACAAACGCGATGGAGGGGCGGCTGTTGTCCCCAGTAGAGAAGACCATTCGTAAAATTCGGAAGAAATTACGACAAATTGAGCACTTAAATCTTGTGGACAGAGATTTGAATGAAGAGGAACTCTCAAAGGTAAGATATGTTTTGTGTCTGTTTTTTTTTTTTAGTTCAAATATAACTTTGTAATAAGTTTTTGAAAAAGTTTAATTTTCTTTATGGAAACCTGCTACTTCCATGAACATGAATGATGCATGCCAATTGCATGAATTATGCATGCCAATTGGGTTTTTTTTTTCTGTATTTCCCAAAATGGTGAGATTTTCAAACCTGCTGCACAAATAAGTCATTAGATACATCTCATATGTTTCTGAAGGTTGTTTTAGGACCAGTTAACAGAAGTAGACGTTATCATCCTTATTTTCTCAAGATTGTTATATATCTAGGATATTCCATAATGGCCATCTGGATGATTTATCAGTTCAACTCCCATAATCTTTAATGGTTTTGGAAAATGAGTGATTTTTTGCAGTATATGACAATTGCCAAGATGATAATGACCAGGGTTAATAAGATCAAGGAAAATGACCACTGGTGTCAGTAAATGTGAAAGTAGATAATACGTCTGTAAGAAATATATCCCACTCAATGAGTGGAAGATGTATAAAAGAAAGAGACAGGAGGTCAAGAGAAAGGTGCAAGAGGTGAAAAAAAAGGGCAAATGAGAGTTGGGGTGAGAGAGTATCATTAAATTTTAGGGAGAATAAAAAGATGTTCTGGAAGGAGGTAAATAAAGTGCGTAAGAGAAGGGAGCAAATGGGGAGGTGATAACAAGTAGTGGTGATGTGAGAAGGAGATGGAGTGAGTATTTTGAAGGTTTGTTGAATGTGTTTGATGATAGAGTGGCAGATATAGGGTGTTTTGGTCGAGGTGGTGTGCAAAGTGAGAGGGTTAGGGAAAATGATTTGGTAAACAGAGAAGAGGTAGTGAAAGCTTTGCGGAAGATGAAAGCCGGCAAGGCAGCAGGTTTGGATGGTATTGCAGTGGAATTTATTAAAAAAGGGGGTGACTGTATTGTTGACTGGTTGGTAAGGTTATTTAATGTATGTATGACTCATGGTGAGGTGCCTGAGGATTGGCGGAATGCGTGCATAGTGCCATTGTACAAAGGCAAAGGGGATAAGAGTGAGTGCTCAAATTACAGAGGTATAAGTTTGTTGAGTATTCCTGGTAAATTATATGGAAGGGTGTTGATTGAGAGGGTGAAGGCATGTACAGAGCATCAGATTGGGGAAGAGCAGTGTGGTTTCAGAAGTGGTAGAGGATGTGTGGATCAGGTGTTTGCTTTGAAGAATGTATGTGAGAAATACTTAGAAAAGCAAATGGATTTGTATGTAGCATTTATGGATCTGGAGAAGGCATATGATAGAGTTGATAGAGATGCTCTGTGGAAGGTATTAAGAATATATGGTGTGGGAGGAAAGTTGTTAGAAGCAGTGAAAAGTTTTTATCGAGGATGTAAGGCATGTGTACGTGTAGGAAGAGAGGAAAGTGATTGGTTCTCAGTGAATGTAGGTTTGCGGCAGGGGTGTGTGATGTCTCCGTGGTTGTTTAATTTGTTTATGGATGGGGTTGTTAGGGAGGTAAATGCAAGAGTTTTGGAAAGAGGGGCAAGTATGAAGTCTGTTGGGGATGAGAGAGCTTGGGAAGTGAGTCAGTTGTTGTTCGCTGATGATACAGCGCTGGTGGCTGATTCATGTGAGAAACTGCAGAAGCTGGTGACTGAGTTTGGTAAAGTGTGTGAAAGAAGAAAGTTAAGAGTAAATGTGAATAAGAGCAAGGTTATTAGGTACAGTAGGGTTGAGGGTCAAGTCAATTGGGAGGTGAGTTTGAATGGAGAAAAACTGGAGGAAGTGAAGTGTTTTAGATATCTGGGAGTGGATCTGGCGGCGGATGGAACCATGGAAGCGGAAGTGGATCATAGGGTGGGGGAGGGGGCGAAAATTCTGGGGGCCTTGAAGAATGTGTGGAAGTTGAGAACATTATCTCAGAAAGCAAAAATGGGTATATTTGAAGGAATAGTGGTTCCAACAATGTTGTATGGTTGCGAGGCGTGGGCTATGGATAGAGTTGTGCACAGGAGGATGGATGTGCTGGAAATGAGATGTTTGAGGACAATGTGCGGTGTGAGGTGGTTTGATCGAGTGAGTAACGTAAGGGTAAGAGAGATGTGTGGAAATAAAAAGAGCGTGGTTGAGAGAGCAGAAGAGGGTGTTTTGAAGTGGTTTGGGCATATGGAGAGAATGAGTGAGGAAAGATTGACCAAGAGGATATATGTGTCGGAGGTGGAGGGAACGAGGAGAAGAGGGAGACCAAATTGGAGGTGGAAAGATGGAGTGAAAAAGATTTTGTGTGATCGGGGCCTGAATATGCAGGAGGGTGAAAGGAGGGCAAGGAATAGAGTGAATTGGAGCGATGTGGTATACCGGGGTTTACGTGCTGTCAGTGGATTGAATCAAGGCATGTGAAGCGTCTGGGGTAAACCATGGAAAGCTGTGTAGGTATGTATATTTGCGTGTGTGGATGTATGTATATACATGTGTATGAGGGGGGGTTGGGCCATTTCTTTCGTCTGTTTCCTTGCGCTACCTTGCAAACGCGGGAGACAGCGACAAAGTATAATAATAAAAAAAAAAAATATATGAAAATTATGGAATTATTTATATATTAGGGAAGAGTCTTTTTTAAAGGTAGTACTTGAGTGTTGTAAAGGTAGTATTTGAGTGTTGTAAAGGTAGTACTTGAGTGTTTCTTAATAGAAAGAAGAGTTGAAGTCATCGTAGGAACCTTGCTGTTGGAATGTGAAGGAAACCTACACCTAGGAATTCTCATTTTAGCTCTTTTGTGCGCACATAACCTGTAAGGTTTCCACATCAATTGTAGAAGTAAAATTAGTTGATTGAAATTATATGTTGTATTATTCAGAGGTTAAAATTATGAAAAAGGTAGATTGGGTAGGAAAGTCATGAGTGTTTTGCCGAAATGAAAATATGCTTATGATATATGCATTACATGCAAGATGGCAGAGGGGTTAGTGGAGATTTATGAAATCACAATTATGATCTGGAGAGGGAAAAATAGGCAACACAAGATGTGGATAGATAAACAAATAGATAAATTCCACCAGAGAAGTTTTTTGTCCGTGTACTGCAGCTATGGAACTCAAATATGCGTGGTAGAGAATATTAACACTGTGCCTTCATTTAATCAGGGCATATGTAAGTATCTATAGTGAATCAGCATACATGAAGTATAATTAGATGTAGAAGTCTTGATTTAATGTATTTCACATTACGTAAGAAAATATTTTTGATTTTATGACAATTTCTCTTTGATTTATTTGTTTGATTAGTTTGTGTAATTATCAGTTATTTCCCATTCATTATTTCTAACTTGTTTTTATTCATATGATTCTATGTGCACCTGTTCTATCCCATGTTTCTGAAATTCACTTAAGATGACAGATGTTTTCCAAGTTGTATTTTTTGTAATCTGCATACAGTACCACATCTCTAAAGTTATTTAGAAATCTTACTTGGCTGCATCCAGAAGTTAAAAGTAAGGGAAAAATACACACAGTGTAGACATTGAGTGATGGAAAACACTGAAGTAATTAGACATTCTTAATGCAGACAGTATGGTGGTAGTCTATTGTTTCTTGATTTACAGAGTGTTTGGGATGGGGCTACTCTGTAGTAGTGTGTTTAAGCTCAGACATTGTCCGCTTGATAACAGTTATGGTGATTCACCACAACCCAGTGAAAAGAACTATTTGATATCTGGAGGTAATGATGGCAAGGTTGCCAAGGGTGGTGCAGTAGCTTTTTTCTGAGCTTTCAAGTGAGATGTAGGTGATTATTGGAGATAGTCAGGAGGACTTTTGTATCACAACATCTCATTATGTCTCACACATTCTTAAATTTGCAAAATGTGTTTCAGGTTAAGCAGAAGACTAATCTTCGAAAGGAGCTTCGCAGATTGCTGGAAGAACATCATCCAGATGAAACCGATGTCATGAAACGGATGGGGTAGGACTGCAGATTTAGATTTAATTCACTTGTTTTCTGTTTAGTTACAAGAATGGTTTTTTTAGAATTCAGTTGAAAGATGATTGGAATATGATTTATTTTCTGGGTAAGAGTGATAAGTCCAGATGAACTTTGAAGGCACAAATAGATCTTTGTATCAATTTATCCAATTTCAGTGACACATGTAATTTAGTCTTTTCAAGGACCTTTATTTTAGTCATGTTACCTTTACTTTACTTTGCATTTAAATAAATGTGTTAGCTATTTTAAGAATGAATATTTGACTTAATGTAATGTATTCCCATTGAATAAGAGGATGATTGAGACTGACAAGTTTGCTGCTTATCATTGGCAGTCTTAAACTTTCTGAGAAGCATTTGAAATGGTACTGTGGTGTTATATTCACTTTGGAAGGTGGTGGTTGGAATTTTGTGAGAGGGAGATTTGTGGTATACAGGTGAAAAGGAAGGAGTCTGCATGAGAAGGGTGGAGCCATTAGCTGAAAGTTGAGGACTAAAGCAAATTGACTTCAGAAATCATTTATATGTGTTCACAGAGTTTTAGTATTTAATGAATAATTGCTTAATGAATTGATTACAGCCAAATTCTGAAATGTACATGGAAGATACACGGTGTAAACAGAGAGGGTGCAGAAAAGGGATGGGGAAATTACAGACAATCTTTACACAGATACTGGGGTAACAGTTTATTGGATATTGATGATCTTCAAGATGGTATAGAAATGGTTGTTGTTGCTAATATTCTTTATGAGCTCAGATAGGCTTGATGTGGTATCTGTCAGCTGGTGATGAGGAATATTTATACTGGTGTACATAGAAACAGAAATATGCAAAACTGAGGAAGACATTATGTGATAGTGCGATAGTGCACATAGAAATGTAGATGTGCAAACTTGAATAGAAGATTATGTATTTTCAAAATATTGTTGAACTAAGACTTTTCTTGTTATCTATAGTGACAATACAGTACATTAGAAATATTTCATGCATGGAATTCTTTTTGTCAAATTTGCATTTCTGATACAGTTGTCTGTTAACATATACTTAGTATCCTGATTTTTTGTTTTTTCACCTTGTGCAGGGCCCATCTGAATAAGAAAGAAAGTGATGTAAAGAAAGCCAGAAGTGTTGCTACATCTACTTTGAAAGAAGAATTTACAGAGGCAGAATCACAGGAAATAGATCTGCTGAATAGTACCTCAGGAACAGAACAGAAGCAGAAAGAAAACTTAAATAGTGCATCATCTGCTTATATTTCCCCGCCTAACCCAGTAACCATTCCCACTGGACCTGCTTCTGTTTCCTCTCAGATTGAGTCACACACTGACCAAGACATTTTTGTAGCCTCTGATATTACTGTGGAGACATCAACTTCTGAAACTCAACAAAAATATTCAGTTATTGGAAGCCCACAACAAGTGCAAGCACAGCCCCAGAATCTAAAGAAAAATTGTAAAGAATCATACCTTGATGAGACTGAAAAAAGAAAAAAGTCCCGTTGGAAGGAAAGTTCATATGAAGTCTTTATTCTCGAGGGACATAATGACATAATTTTATCAGTTGATTGTATGGCTGACTTTGTGTTATCTGCAAGGTAAGTAGGCATAATTACACACACACACACACACACACACACACACACACATATATATATGGATGTATACAAATACTGATGGATGAGAGGGAGGGAAATGAACATGTATATAAGGAATAAGTGGAAGAGAGTAAATCAGATATAGGCATAATGACGATTGAATTCAGCAAGGATGTTGAGTCACACATGGATTTGCCAAAGGGAATGCATGCTTAGTGCCACTGCACAAAGGCAAAGGGGATAAAGATGAGTGTTCAAACTACAGAGGCATAAGTTTGTTGAGTATTCATGGGAAATTATATGGGAGGGTATTGATTGAAAGGGTGAAGGCATGTACAGAACATCAGATTGGGGGAGTGCAGTGTGGTTTCAAAAGTGTTAGAGGATGTGTGGATCTGGTGTTTGCTCTAAAGAATGTGTGAGAAATACTTAGAAAAATAGATCTATTTGTATGTAGCAAGTATAGAGTGTGTTCTGAATGACTGCTTGATGATTGTATGTAATTTGTAAGTGTCTCCTGCAGTCAGAATTTTCTTAGTTGATATGGTTTCATTTCTAGAAATTGATAGGAAGCTGTGGTTTATGTTTTCATGTCAGGTATGAGTGTTCAGAACAGGAGAGGTGCATGTACAATTTCTTGAGGAAGAGAGGGTTTTTTTTGTAGCAGCATTAAAATCCCAAAATTTATAACAGTATGTTGTGAGCATTTTGCATTTTGTTATGAAGTTATAGGCCCATAATCCCACTTTGCCAGTTATTCCTCTTTCATATTATTTTATAGCACCATGCTCATATTTGTCTTTAAAGGATTTTGCAAAGTTTGTGTGTTCTGCATTTGGACTTTATATAATCCTTATTGGTTGTTTAATTTTACCGTAGTGATCAACTGCTGAAAAAGTCCTGATATTCAGTACCTTGAAGCTGTGTGTTTTCTTTTTTGTAAATATTGTTAGATCTCCAGAAGTCAGTCAGTTTACATCTAAGGACTCATAAATATTTTGATCGTGTGTGATGTTAATGCCCTTGGTCGGTAATGTTTTAGAACTGATTTGCTTGTCCTTGTGTGAATAAGGTTCTCTAATTCTGCTGTAGACTTTCAGGGAGTACACCAGAGTCCAGGCTATCTCAATTTAGAATGTTTATTTAGTGGCAAATGTTAAAAGCCAGCAAGAAAGACTGAAAGCAAAAGCTTTTACCCATATATTTAGTGACCTTGGTAATGTTGTACAATTCTTTCAAGACAAGAGTTCCAGTACTGTATTCTTGGAACAGAATGCATGGGAATGCATTTAAATCTATGTTGAAGTTTAGTGTAGTGGCCATCTGTGCAGTATGAAGAATGGGTATCACTGTTATGAAGTTATTTTGATCACTTATTTTTATGACAATTTATGGCTTACTGAACTCAGATTCATTCAATTTGTATAATATTTGCTCTTGTCATACTTTTTTTTTTCAGGCATGCACTACTTGAGGTCCATGATTTGGATTGTGCACATGAAATAGTTACTCTTCCAATTATTAATGGTCCTTTGTTCTTGTTTTGTATGATCTTTTCAGTGCAAAGTCAGTATCTTCCATATCTTTTTTTCCCAATATTACAGAGTGAACTGCAGCCACATGAGATAGTCTGCTGCACATTTCTATCTCCTTTCAAGTCAGTCTGCTCTTTTTTTAACCAGGACCCTTTTTTATATGTCTCATTTGTGTACATGTTTGCTGTTTGTAGGGAGAACCTGTGTATTGAATCTTACAATGATTCTTTCGGTGCTTTGCCTCTTAGGATTGATTTGTATTGTATGAGAAATAGTTGTGTTTATTTCTCGTCTTTGAATGTATTTATGGTGTATTAAGTCTACATATGTTTATGAAAATCACATACAACGTATGTATTATTTTTTTGTTGGTTTTGTCATCCGCTTGCTCAGTGAACTTTTTTCAGTCTGAGGAATTAAATCTTAGGTTTTTTAAAGAGCTTTGGTAGGAGTTCCTGATGAATTTGATAAATGTTCCAGTAGATATGATAAGCAGACACAGACAGGGAATAGATTGTAATTACTTTAGGAAAAGTGATGGGTGAAATGGCACCAAGAAGAAATCTGTTGACATAAGATGTGTAGGGGAAAATTTCATATTAAGGACCTCAAATATTTTGGAAAGAAATTGACATGGACTATCTGATTTTTGAAGAGGGAATGGATTAGATGTTCTGACATAGATCAAAGCCAAATTGTAAGGAGATGATGTTATATTTGACTGATGTGGATAATTTTATGTTTTGACAGTCGCGACACAACTGTACGTGTTTGGCGGGTGGGTAACACAGTGGAAGAAAGGAGTCTGCGTGGACACACATCAGCAGTTACTTCAGTTTCATTTTTGCCTGTATCTATTGCTACTGCTGTTTTAGCTAAATTTGAGGTAGGAATATTTCTTGTGGTTAGAAGGATTAGATCAAATGACTTTTGGTATACTGCAACTTAAAGTTATTAAAAGGTACTTAGATATGCATCCAGTTCTTGAAAATTTGTTAGTATAGGATCTTTTCATATTTGGAAATGTTATGATAAATGTGTATCATATAAGATAGTATTTATATTAAGGCTTGAACAAGTTACCAGCTATTTGAATAAGTTGTAAGGATATAAGTTTGGTGGTGAGGCAAATTTTGTGAAAGGCATAGTCTAGCCCATCTTGATTTATAGGAATGAAAGAGAGGTTGCTCTGTTGCCCTCTTCTATATTCCATATAAGTCCCAGTTTCAAAGTGGACTTTTGTGTGACTGGAGTTGGCAACACAAGAGAAAGAAGATTTTATAGTACCCATGTAAAAGCATTAATCTGTGGAGGTTAATTTCTTAAGACAGAGCTGTTGATTAAGAGCAGATAGAAAGATAAATAAGAATGTCAGGATGTAGAATAGAATTAAGAAAGAAGTAGTAATGAAAACTGATATTTAGAATGCTTATTTAGACATGGAAGGGGTAGATGTGAATAGGAGACTGAAACAGTGAATATGAGAGGGGAAAGCTGGAGATGAAGAGCCTCATATTCATTTTGAAGCACATGCCAAGGGAGTTTGTGGCTGAAAGGGGCATAAACATGGAGTGTATGAAACTGTAAAGTTAGGACTGCTTGGAGGAGATCCTATATAGGTAGTATTGCAGGACAGCAGTATATTTTATGTTAGATGTGGTTGCATATTTCATTTTTCCTTTCTTTTAACAGGCAGATTATGATGAATTACCATCCTTCCAGAGAAGAATTTTATCGGACTCCAGTGTTTTAGCTGTTTCTGGGGGTCTGGATTGTACACTGAAGATTTGGGATATTCTGTCAGGTTCGTTTACTTTTTTGTCTGGTGTTTCAAAGACATTTCATTGTAGATATGTTGGAGTATTTAATGTTCATGAATGATTAGCTTCAAGGGCAGTTGTTGTCGCTACTTAACAGTAAAGTGTCTACTTCGGAAAAGTTTTCATTAAATAATCTTGTCATTATTTTGGCTGCTTTACAATAGTGTCCACTCAGGAAAACTTGGTATTAGAATAATCTTTTTATTATTTTGGGTGCTTTACAGTAGTGTGCATTTGCATTAACATGTATTTAATTACTTCTCTGTAATTACCTGTTAGTGCTATATGTGAAAGGAGTGTTACACTCCTCACTTACTCTTTATGTCAAAACTATTTCAGAACACCTTCTTAGTACTTTCAACCATACTCTTCTCAAAATGACACCTTTCCCTTACCTTATCATTTCTTATATGATCAACATTCCTCACATCAAATAATTTCCTAAATGTTTTATTTCCAATACATCAACCCTCATCTTAACTTTTTTTTTAATATATGGTTTATGCCTAACTTTTAAACAACACTGTTGGGACAACTGTATCATCACACACACCCGTGTTTGTCATCTCAGACTGACTTCTCTTTCCACACACTCCTTAGTGCTCCCCATCTACCCTTTGGGGATAACTTTAGCTCCCCTAGTTCCATCTGCAGTATACACACCCTGGTCTGATTGTGTGACTGATATTTCTGGACTCAATTCTGTATTAGATTTTAGGGAAATGATGCAAGCTGTTCTAGAAACAGTCTCTTGGCATGATAGGAACAATGTGAATTTGAGCTTTTCAGGATGTAGTTCAGGTACTCCATGCTGCTCAAATTCTGAATTTAAGTTAAGCCTGTTTTTCGCTGGTGTACGGTAGACTATGATCAGTCTTGGACTGCACTAAAATCAGTCATTGAAAAAATACATTGTACTGTAAATGGTTTCTGTTTATTTCAGGGAAAGAACTTGGTTCAGTCTATACATATAATGGCATCACATGTATCAGGTGTGGAACATGGGGAGTGGTGACAGGAACAGAAGGAGGAAAGCTGGAGGTCTGGTGTGTTGCTAGTGGTCAGCGACTTGCTTTTGTTAATGCTTTCCAGAATCAAGTCACTGGCTTATGTGTAAGTTCAATTTTGAATCAGTGACATTTGTGTATTTAGAGTTTATGCCGTTAATATGTTTTTTAGTCTGTATTTATATATTAAATTTTGTGATGCATACTCCTGCTTTGTTACCTTCTTTTTAGATATAGCAGATCTTGATTAATAAAGGTGTATTTAGTTTTTTTTTATTTTTTTGTAGTAGGGCTTTTTTTTTTTCTTCAAGACAAAAAATAAAACAGGCTTGAAAGAACAGATATAGAGAGTCATATTTTCTCATAAACGTTCAAATCCATATGAATTTAAATATTTCCCATAACCTCTCCCCCATTCTTTTTAATACCCTTTTATCTGCTTTTTCAGTTACCTTGTTTCTCTTTCTGTAATCATTAGAAATTGCATTTGGTTATAGCATTTGTATACAGAGTATGTAATCCTATATTTCAGTATATATATATATATATATCCTTAATGTGTATATTTATACTATATATCCTTTCTAGATTGAGGTTGACAAGATATATGCTGGGAGTGCTGATGGAGAGCTTGGGATATGGAGGTTCAATACAGCCACCAAGGCCCTGAGAGTTGTTTTCATTATGGAACCTGGATCCTCATCTTATGTTCCACTTAGACATTTAGCTACCTTGGTAACATGTAATGGAAAATGTTATTTAGGAGACAGTGGCCCAAATGTTAAAATCTTGGACTGGAGAAAGGGTAAGTGAAAGGAACATGGTATCAGTTCATTAGCTGTCTTTCAAAATAAGTTTGTTTGCATAGAATTGTCTTAAAACACTGCAGCTACAGACTTAACACATTTATTCATGATTTCACCTTCATCACATATATTAACTGTTTCTCACCAGTGGACAGAGGCTTACAACCATTGAGCAAGCACTTACCAAGTGTAATGGTTTTCAATCAGTGTAAGGGTGAAAACCATCATGCCTCCTAAAATAAGGTGTTTTCCAAATGGATTTAACCCTTTCAATCATTGTAAGACATATGAGACTTGTATATGCTTGTTCATCGGAACTAAACAACCATGTAGCATTCCACCCTGGTTTGTAGTCATGGTGAAAAGGTGAAATAGTGCCAAATGACATGCGACATCACTCTTTCACTTGCTTGTTTTGGCATTCGTTGGACCTGTTGAGCTTTGCTTGATATATGATTGCATTATCTTTACTTCTGGTTGTAGCCTTCAGAGACATTTGATAGGTATCCATGTCTTGAATTCCTAGTTTTCCATGATGCATTTGTGTTGGTACTTTGTTGCATCTTTAAAACTAATTTTCATGGAGATACCACCTGGTTGTTCTTCCTATCCCGATATGCTTTCATCAGTTATTTGTTCATGTAGTATACATCTGTTGGAAGAGAACTGAAAAAATGAACTATAGGTATTATTAATATTAATATCCCTGGGGATAGGGGAGAAAGAATACTTCCCACGTATTCCCTGCATGTCGTAGAAGGCGACTAAAAGGGGAGGGAGTGGGGGGCTGGAAATCCTCCCCTCTCAATTTTTTTTAATTTTCCAAAAGAAGGAACAGAGAAGGGGGCCAGGTCATGATATTCCCTCAATGGCCCAGTCCTCTGTTCTTAACGCTACCTCACTAACGCGGGAAATGGCGAATAGTTTGAAAAAAAAAAAAGAAAAAAAGGTATTATTAATGAATTATGCACTTTTGTTGTGATTGTTGACATGAGGTAAACAAACAATTGAAAATGCAATAAATACTTTTGTGTTTTTGATTCAGGCCATGTGTCTCGATTGGTTAACCATGTGGGAGACATTGGCATGACAGATAGTCTGGCAATTTCGTCAGATGGATGCCTTCTAGCAGCATCTTACTTCGTAGATTCTGGTTGCCCCTCCATCAATGGTATGTGGATTTGATATTCAGTTGTCTCCTTAAGTTTTTTGAAAATATTTTCATTATAGTCTTTTATCATTTTTACAAAGCCTTGCAAACCAGATGTTTCTTTTTTATCACATAAATGTACATAGATAGTGAATGAGAGTTTTAACTGTGGTTGGAAGTGGTGGAAAGTGTGGAAAGAGTATATAAGAGGTACAGACAACTGAAGGCCTGTTAGCCTTTGATGCTGTTACCTACAAGTTTCTACTCAAAGAGAGGTAAAGTTAGGAGAGAAGAGTCCCTCAGCAATAATAACCAGTAAGAAAAAGAATAAGAAGAAAAACCATGAATGCTGAATATAAACAAGCATGGAATTTTATGGAAGAGAATGAAGTAGAATGATTCTTTTTAATATGTTACTGCACATTGCACTGTATTTTCAGTTGTGAGTATGATTCTTTGAAGCTATAATGAAAGAAAATTATTTTTACTTATAAGAACAGATATTATCCTTTCCTTATGTGTAGTAAATACCCAGTGATGAAATAATTGTACTGATCACTGTACAATAATATTTAGGCCTACTGTATGATTTTTTTTTTCTAAAATGATAAATTAAGTTATCCGGGCCTTATGTTCCCTGATGGGTCAAGGCTCCATAAAGTTTATCATTACATATCTGTTATCTTTAGAACCCAAAGACTTAATGAAGTAGTATCTAAGTTTTCCAAGCATTCCATTGTAGGCACTGTCTTTTCCACAGTTCGGGATGTATCGGGCGACAGATATATATGCACTCTCATTGACAAGGATGAGGGGCGCTTCCTTACCATGAGCACATCACCCGGTATCATTGTGACAGGAGGTCACTTGCTGAAGGTGTGGGTGCAGATGGATAAAGGGTAAGGAAATACTGTAATCACATTACATATGCAGTTTTACACGAGCATTATGATTGGCTGAGGCCATTTGCTGAATGGTTTTGTAGTTATTCAAAAATGCAGGATTTTCAGTCTTTTGAATGAAATTGGCATCAAGCAGTTCTTGGTAAAGACTAGTCTTTGTAGGTTACCTACTACCACAACATGGAAGGAAAAATTTCTTACCATCACTAGTTTCTTGCCAGTGTTTTCAAAGAACCTTGAATAATACAAAACATAGCACTGTGATAAAAATCCTTTGGGCTTTTTAAGGCACTTTTAGGTAAAGAGTGTCAATTTCATAGTGTAAGATCAATTATTTTTTTCTTTCAGTAAACCAGCCAAAAAAGGGAAAAAAATGGCTGGTGAAATTATTCGTCCAAATGTTCTTCACAAAATGTCAAGGTCAGCATTTGACTCAGCCTCAGAGGATGACACTGACTGGGCATCTTCCAGTGATGATGAAGATGTGCAGCAGTTAATGTCTGTTAGAAGAGGTTCCTCACAAAGCAAGGATGAAGAAGAAAATGGTGGATGGTGGTGCAGGATCTTGTAAATGTGTACACTATCAGGTTTTCAACTTTTTTATGTGGTTTTTGAGGCATAGCACTGCTCCCATTATCCAAAAAAAAATTTCATGGAGTGCCCGATAATTAAGTTAGACATTACTGTACATACATACATGTCACCTGACACCAACACTCTCTGCATTACTTGAAAAGAAGGTTTTTGTTGTATCTAAAGTAGCAGATGTCCATCTGGGGCTATCTTTAGATTATTCATTTTTCGATCAGTAGATGTATTTATATAACTGTACCCTTTTAATGTAGTAATGCCCTGAATATCACCTCTTCATAAAATCATATTCTTTTAAAATGCTTTCTTTTATCTTTAACTCTTCCCATTTACAGTGCATGAGATGGCTGGAATCCATACAGCTTCTGGGTTGATTCACACACACATTGTGTATGTACAAATTAGTAATTCTTGATTTTAATTGTGCACAGTGCGTTGATATTTCATGAGACAAATATTGCCATACACACCTGTGCCATCCCAAACAGGATTTCCCTAATGCACATAATTACCAGTAATTCTTTTGACATAATTTGAAATGCCTCTTTTTTATAAAGAATTCACTCATTTTACCTGTCCATTCCTTTTGAGGTCTGCCTCTCCTCCCTTTATTGATAGTAGTACTACAATAGTACTGAACTTCACTAACTCATGCTACTTAAGAGGTCTTACCATCATAAAAGCCTGACATCCTTGTGTTTGTCTTCTGAAATCTTCTGACCTCTTTTGTCTTTCACATCTATAGTCTTTTTATACTCTAGATTCTAATTATTATATTTTAAATAGTAATCCATTTTTGCTTTATTACTTTTCAGGACATTAGAAAATTAAAGTTTCTTAAGATGATGGAGTTAGGATGAGCACTCCATCATCCAGGTCTCATATTCACTGTAAAGTTCATCTCTTCCTGTTCACCAGAGGCCTGAGTGCATCTCCAGATTTTCTTCATTGTATGACCCTTCCATTAACCTTTGTCTTCACATGATCATTCTCATTGATTAATACTCCTAAGAACATAAAATCATTAACAGCTAGTTATTCTCCTCACATGCATATATCACTGCAACTGCCCATCTTTTTCAAAGACATTAACCTTATTTCAACATATGCCTTTTACAAACAACAGAACAAACAACCAATCTGTCCAACTCCTTGACTAGTTCACCTTACACTACAGCATTATCTGCATATTGCATTTGATAGGTTCCATTGTATTCCACCATGGTTCACTGGAATATTATAATGAATTACTCCCTTTTGCATAATATTGCATCCAAGGAATATCTTAGCCTTTAAAGCAACCCTAACATAGCACACAAAGTAATACAGGGTGGAGCACCTGAATTTCATGCATGTTATGTCTTGAAATTGGAATAGTGTGTATTTGATTGTATTCCCTTACTGATTATGAGATATTAAAAGATATTCATAGATGGTTAAACTATTTGAAGTGAATGCTAAATATATTTGGGACATGGAAGGAATTGTATTAGTTGGTAAGCAGCCACCAAGCAGGGAGGCATATTACTAGCACTATCTCCCTGGGTATTGGGAGGGTTAGTGATGGCTGCATAGTGAGCCAGCTTTATTTTGGTTGTCAAGTTGTGCTTTTTTCACCAAGGTACCTATCTTTTAGGCTCACCCTCATGAGGAATGCTGGGATTCTGTCAACAAACATACAATCTCTTCTTGTTACAATTAACACTTGACAACACTTACACAACTCATTCTTTGCAATTATAGATTTTCCTGCAGTAAGCAGCACTTTACACTAGCCCTGGCTTTTGGGATAATGGTATAAGCAATAAATGTAGTTGGTTGGAATGTTAGACAGGAGCTTTAGGTAGAAAAATTATATAGAAGTAGCTGGTTGGAGCATCAGATTGGGGCATTAGGTTGAAGTTGTAGGTTGTAACATTAGGCAGGATTAGGTAGTAGTAGTTGGTAGGAACGTTAGGTAGGAGCCTCTGAAAACATTGTGGAAGAGTTGCCCTGCACTATTGGCCTGTTAAGGGTGAGGAACTAGAGGTTAATAAAAAGTGGCTCTGGAGTTCAATGGTAACAAGGACTCTTTTGTCGTGTCCTCCCCCCTCAAGGGAGTTCCCAAAGGAAATGGGCATGAGATATAGATAGATATGAAGGAATTGTTATGAACCATTTGATGGTTGTGGGTTTAAATTTGTTTGA
Organism: Panulirus ornatus; assembly: GCF_036320965.1. Classification (NCBI taxonomy): domain Eukaryota; kingdom Metazoa; phylum Arthropoda; class Malacostraca; order Decapoda; family Palinuridae; genus Panulirus; species Panulirus ornatus. The sequence continues at coordinate 22,228,096 of NC_092246.1, read as the reverse complement.
TTTTGTATTTCTTTAATGTAGGGCAAAAATTAATGTATAATTCAAATGAAAACTTAGTCATAATCATTACCATACATAATTTAGACAGATATGGTGGTGGTGGTGCTACATAACTGGAAGCAAGGGCAGCAACTGGTCGTGTGGGTCTGTGTACCAGGGGGATGGTGGTACTGGATGACGAAGTAAGAGCAGCAATTGGTGGTGTGAGTCTGTGTACCAGAGGGACAGTGATGTTGGTTGCTGGGGTTCTAGATGATGGAAAGTTAGGCAGCAACTGATGGTGTGGGTATGTGTACCAGGGGGATGGTGGTGCTGGTTGCTGGTGTTGGTTGACTAAGTAAGGGCAGCAACTGGTGGTGTGTCTATGTACCATGGGGATGGTGATGATGGTTGCTGGGGTTCTGGATGACAAGAAGTTAGAGTAGCAACAGGTGGTGTGGGTCTGTATGCAAGGAAATTTTGAGGTGGTGATCACTAGATGTAAATTGAGCATGATAGTGATGAAAGTGTAGTATTTTGGTGTACTATATCATATTACTGTCTTATAGAGAGACATTGTATCATCTATGCCCATTGCAGTGCTTTTATTGTGATTTCCAGCTTCTTATAAATGATGCTGTGAAGCTACCCTTATTTTGCAATGTACAGCTTCACAGTTACTAGAGGAAATTGAAACACAAAAGAGAAAATAATATTTATGTAAAATATTTATAAAAAAAATGAGTACTTCGCAAAGTAAAGTGAAGAGAAACCTAACTAATGATTAGAAGGAATTAAAATTAAAAGTAGATGTGAGGCAAAAGAAGCTTGAAATGCATATGGCTAAGTATAATGTGTAGCATATGGCTCAGTATAATTTATAGTATATGTCTCAGTATACTGTACAGCATAGTCATTTACATCCAAGTTACTAAACTCCATGGCCATTATTAATTCATTTGAAATCTCATGTTTGGGTCACTCTCATTTACCATCATTGCCAAAACAGTAGTCAGATGTAACTAATACTTTAAATTTTCCGAGGATTAACTGGTTCACATTTCAATTCAGGCAAAGGGATTTACATTTATAGAATTAAAGATGGCAAAAGGAGTTAAACCATGGAATTCTTATATTCATAAGAGACAAAGTATGAGTGAGTGATATGTTAAAATAAATCTTGACAACAATACATATAACAAGACAAAGACTAAGTATGCTACTGCCACATACTGTACTCCATGCATGTATCTGCAGTGAGAATAAGATCTAAATAATCTTCTCTGTGCTGCTCACTGTTGTACTGTTCTATCCACACTCCCAAAGCATCTTTCTCTTTAATCACAAAAGCCTATGTTTTCTCCCATACCCTTATACTGTATATGACATGATTTTCCAGCACCTCATCTTCAAAGTTGTCAAAATACATTACTCCAGTACTCTACTTATCTTTGTGGATGTCTCTAATGCATCAGCATGTATTGGCTTAGATGATATTTACAAAGGACAAATTTTCAGATATTTCATAATCTGCAGCATTTACTAATAAGCCTAATGCAATATGGTATGTGAAATCTTTAAGCATAGCCACACCATTATTTTTGCAAGTCAAATTTCCTGAGTGCTTCATTATTCTTTGACTTTTGTCCTTAGTGCCCAGATGTTCTGGATTTAATATATACATACCTTTCTATTGTACCTAATGACACAGATGATGTTAGTGGACTGTACCTGCAAGTGATAACATTGTGAGCGAGGTCACCTTGACAAAACTGCATCATTATCAACAGATGGAAAGAGTACAGCATTTTTGAGGACCTTCTTGCCATAAAAAACCCCACCTTACCTTGATTCCACATAAAGTACAACCCTGAAATTGCAGGAATCCCATAAAAGGGGTCTAGGGGTTACATGATATCATGTAGTATAAACAAGTTCTCCACCATAAATGTTGGGTCATCCCCCATGGATCTATCAGATTTGTTAAGAATCCATCATCTTTGATGACTATTCTGGTGAAGATATACAAAATCATTGATAATACAAAGAATGTCTGACCCAAACAAAAAATTATGAATCATACCAACTAACTTTTTACCCAAGGTAGTCATGCAACAAGCACTGGAAAACATTTTGCTCGACCTATTAGTTGTACAAAATTATTTTTAGCCATTCAGAATAGATTAGCTTTATACTGTCGACAAGATTTTATACCAAATACATGGCAAATGTATCCATGGATATCTCATTCCTGTATGTTTGTATTGCACAATTCAGACATCTTGAACTTGACACAGTTCCTCCACAAAGTTGGTCTACTTGACAAAACTTGATTGTCTTTATTCTGATATTTGATAACAGCATTCAGATAGGCAGTTCTATTGCTAAAAACTCTCTCCATCTGTACTAATGCAACATGTATGTCAGTGTTATCATTCCCAGAGTATCCTGTCCCAAGGTGTTCACCCTTGTCAACATCTGACTTGTACACCCTCACAATCACTTGTCACTTACCTGAAGAGTTCTACCCTACTGTCTCCTATTTCACACTATGCAGTGCAGTCTCCTGCTTTGCACTGTACAACTTTCAGTTTACTATCCACTGCCAGCTCTTCTACATTGTCAGCTGTCAGAAACCATACACATGACAGGTTCCTTCCACATGTTATACACACCATAGGCTTCTTAACTCTACACGTTTCAAGGTCCTTGCCTAATGCCGTAGACATGTTAATTACAATGTACATCTCCAGTCTCCCTCCTATACTTCACACCTTACAGTCTCTTTCCCCATAGTGTGCACCCTAATGGGATTTTGCAGCACATTTTGCACACCTGTCTTGTAAAAACCTGTTTGTGTTGTGTAGGGAGAAGGTTCCAAACTTTCAGGGCCTCATCTCCCAAAACCTTTGATAACAAGGGTTTAGTATTTACACAGGGCCAATGTGCACCACTAATGACAAAAATATGTAAAGTTAAGAACATAGAGTTTGATGAGATGCATGTTGTCCAGTTTTATGTTGAAGTTAGAGAATGTGTGTGTTGTAGACTGAATCCCAGCAACTCGCATGAATGTGAGACAGAAAGAAGAGATATCTGCCTGGGCCATGAAGTGAAGCTTGTCAGACTTTGTAGTGCTGGCACACTGCTCTGCTATCACTAACTTACCCAATGCCAAGCCATGGTACTTCTCTGGTTGATATTTCCCTACTACCTACTAATTGTACCCTACAATGAATGTGCTTTTCTCTTCCATTACACTGGACAACCCAACAGTCCTCTTCCATATACAGTGCACCCCACAGTCTTTTACCCACACAATATACCCCACAGTCTCCTGCTAACACCATATGTCCCACTGCTTCCTGCACCAAACTATGCATCTCATACTTCCCTACCATATAATATATTTCCCAGTCTCCTGCCCCACATATACATACCCTTCTCCTGCCCCACATTATACATCCCCATTTCCTGCTCCTCACTACACACCCATTTTCCCACCCTGTGTTGTACACAGACTTCATTTCTATCCATCAGTATGCTGCCTAGTCTCTAGCCTCATACTGCATGCACTAACTCACACCTCAGTCTCATACAATTTTGTCCCAAATTGCATAGTCCAGGCTTGTTTCACATTGTACATTCCCACAGTTTTCTTTCCCACAATTTATACTACAGTCTGTCTGACATGTTACATACCCCAGTCTCCTCCACCATACTTTCATCCTTCAATTTTCTGCCCCTTACTGTATGTCTTAGTCTCTTGATCCATGGTATACACCCAAACAGCTTCATTTCCACACAGTACATCCCTAGATTACTACTGGGACACACTGTTTCCTCATAGTCCTCTGCCCCATACTATATATCCTTTTGTCTCTTATCCTAAGCCAGACACTTGTAGGCTTTCTTCCCTCATTTCAGCTCCTCAACTCACAGAGCAATTAATCTCAAGAATTCAATTTTATTAATGGTTTACTTTCTACCACCTGCCAAGTGTGGTACATTTGTGTAATAATGTTGAATTTACCTATAATGTTTTCCATGGCTGCCCACTCTAAATGTAATTTTTTTCTGAAATCGTTTCTCCCTAGACTTTCTGATTCCTGCACTTATATCCAATTAAGATTTTGCAGACTATTAACATATATAAAGCAAGATTATTCTATTCAGACATTCTTCATCCTGACACAACAGTGTCATGATGAAATCTTAGCCTCATGCTGTTGTCATCAGATTTCATAATGATGTTATATATGACGTCACTACAAAGTCTTCGAAAGCATGGATAATTTTAAGAAGTACTTAATATACTACATGATATATATATATATATATATATATATATATATATATATATATATATATTTTTTCACACTATTCGCCATTTCCCGCGTTAGCAAGGTAGCGTTAAGGGAAATATCCTCACCTGGCCCCCTTCTCTGTTCCCTCTTTTAGAAAATTAAAAAAAACTGAGAGGGGAGGATTTCCAGCCCCCCGCTCCCTTCCCTTTTAGTCGCCTTCTACGACACGCAGGGAATACGTGGGAAGTATTCTTTCTCCCCTATCCCCAGGGAATATATATATATATATATATATATATATATATATATATATATATATATATATATATATATATATATATATATCCTTCCTTCAAACTATTCGCCATTTCCCGCATTAGCGAGGTAGCGTTAAGAACAGAGGACTGGGCCTTTGAGGGAATACCCTCACCTGGCCCAATTCTCTGTTCCTTCTTTTGGAAAATTGAAAAAAAACCGAGAGGGGAGGATTTCCAGCCCCCCACTCCCTCCCCTTTTAGTCGCCTTCTACGACACGCAGGGAATACGTGGGAAGTATTCTTAATCCCCTATCCCCAGGGATATATATATATATATATATATATATATATATATATATATATATATATATATATATATATATTTTCTTTCAAACTATTCGCCATTCCCCGCGTTAGCGAGGTAGCGTTAAGAACAGAGAACTGGGCCTTTGAGGGAATATCCTCACCTGGCCCCCTTCTCTGTTCCTTCTTTTGGAAAAATTAAAAAAAAATAATGAGAGGGGAGGATTTCCAGCCCCCCGCTCCCTCCCCTTTTAGTCGCCTTCTACGACACGCAGGGAATACGTGGAAAGTACTCTTTCTCCCCTATCCCCAGGGATAAGAATATATTCTTTCTTTTCTTTTAAACTATTCGCCATTTCCCGCGTTAGCGAGGTAGCATTAAGAACAGAGGACTGGGCCTTTGAGGGAATACCCTCACCTGGCCCAATTCTCTGTTCCTTCTTTTGGAAAAAAAAAAAACGAGAGGGGAGGATTTCCAGCCCCCCGCTCCCTCCCCTTTTAGTCGCCTTCTACGACACGCAGGGAATACGTGGGAAGTATTCTTAATCCCCTATCCCCAGGGATCATATATATATATATATATATATATATATATAGATATTAAAAAATATATGGATGGTATTGCAGTGGAATTTATTAAAAAAGGGGGTGACTGTATTATTGACTGGTTGGTAAGGTTATTTAATGTATGTATGACCAATGGTGAGGTGCCTGAGGATTGGCGGAATGCGTGCATAGTGCCATTGTACAAAGGCAAAGGGGATAAGAGTGAGTGCTCAAATTACAGAGGTATAAGTTTGTTGAGTATTCCTGGTAAATTATATGGGAGGGTATTGATTGAGAGGGTGAAGGCATGTACAGAGCATCAGATTGGGGAAGAGCAGTGTGGTTTCAGAAGTGGTAGAGGATGTGTGGATCAGGTGTTTGCTTTGAAGAATGTATGTGAGAAATACTTAGAAAAGCAAATGGATTTGTATGTAGCATTTATGGATCTGGAGAAGGCATATGATAGAGTTGATAGAGATGCTCTGTGGAAGGTATTAAGAATATATGGTGTGGGAGGCAAGTTGTTAGAAGCAGTGAAAAGTTTTTATCGAGGATGTATGGCATGTGTACGTGTAGGAAGAGAGGAAAGTGATTGGTTCTCAGTGAATGTAGGTTTGTGGCAGGGGTGTGTGATGTCTCCATGGTTGTTTGATTTGTTTATGGATGGGGTTGTTAGGGAGGTAAATGCAAGAGTTTTGGAAAGAGGGGCAAGTATGAAGTCTGTTGGGGATGAGAGAGCTTGGGAAGTGAGTCAGTTGTTGTTCGCTGATGATACAGCACTGGTGGCTGATTCATGTGAGAAACTGCAGAAGCTGGTGACTGAGTTTGGTAAAGTGTGTGAAAGAAGAAAGTTAAGAGTAAATGTGAATAAGAGCAAGGTTATTAGGTACAGTAGGGTTGAGGGTCAAGTCAATTGGGAGGTAAGTTTGAATGGAGAAAAACTGGAGGAAGTAAAGTGTTTTAGATATCTGGGAGTGGATCTGGCAGCAGATGGAACCATGGAAGTGGAAGTGGATCATAGGGTGGGGGAGGGGGCGAAAATCCTGGGAGCCTTGAAGAATGTGTGGAAGTCAAGAACATTATCTCGGAAAGCAAAAATGGGTATGTTTGAAGGAATAGTGGTTCCAACAATGTTGTATGGTTGCGAGGCATGGGATATGGATAAAGTTGTGCGCAGGAGGATGGATGTGCTGGAAATGAGATGTTTGAGGACAATGTGTGGTGTGAGGTGGTTTGATCGAGTAAGTAATGTAAGGGTAAGAGAGATGTGTGGAAATAAAAAGAGCGTGGTTGAGAGAGCAGAAGAGGGTGTTTTGAAATGGTTTGGGCACATGGAGAGAATGAGTGAGGAAAGATTGACCAAGAGGATATATGTGTCGGAGGTGGAGGGAACGAGAAGTGGGAGACCAAATTGGAGGTGGAAAGATGGAGTGAAAAAGATTTTGTGTGATCGGGGCCTGAACATGCAGGAGGGTGAAAGGAGGGCAAGGAATAGAGTGAATTGGATCGATGTGGTATACCGGGGTTGACGTGCTGTCAGTGGATTGAATCAGGGCATGTGAAGCGTCTGGGGTAAACCATGGAAAGCTGTGTAGGTATGTATATTTGCGTGTGTGGACGTATGTATATACATGTGTATGGGGGGTGGGTTGGGCCATTTCTTTCGTCTGTTTCCTTGCGCTACCTCGCAAACGCGGGAGACAGCGACAAAGCAAAAAAAAAAATATATATATATATATATATATATATATATATATATATATATATATATATATATATATATATATATATTACACTTTGTACAACATTGAGGAATAATATATAGAATGCATCCAGATCACTTGGTGGGAGCTCTGAGTTAGCAGTGGGTAGGCATGCTCACTCTTGACTGCGTCTTCTAAAATTCTAACCTTTTTTATAAAGATATTTCTTCTCCCAGAATATTACCGTGAACAAGCATATATTGCATGAAAATTCTCATTTAATTACAATACTACAAAAAGCAGTACAAGTTATAAATGATATCAGATGCACTCCCACGTAATTGACAATTGTCAGTTTGTTTATTAGCTGCATTTTTATAATGGTATAGATACTTTAGAATATGCTGAGAGAATATTGCATAAAGCTGATTTTCATTTTCTTTCAGCCAAATTTTTGATGGAACTGGAAGCTTTTTCCATGATAACAAGAATAGGAGAGTGTACCCAAGGTTATTTCAGAGTTGCCCCCACCAGGTTGGATACCACCTAGGTACATATGCCAAACATACAAGGGTTTCACTTATCTGTTTACACAGATTGTTCACATAGAGGGTTTAACACATCTACATAATTTGATACGGCTATATGTGGATCTACATAATTTGATATGGCTGTCCACATACTGTTGCCATTTACAAGGTCTGACATGTTTATCTGTACAGGATGTGGTGCAGTTTTCCATCTGTTGCATTTAGACACATCTGCCGACACGAAGCTGCCACTTTAAAGATTAGATGGCACTTCCACATGCTATTACTGCTAGGATTTGACATCTTATCCATGTGCAGTGCCAAATACTGGGTTCAGCTTTTTTTCCACATAGTTGCCTTTTTCTTTTCATTTATTTTTTGGCACATTTATCTCAAAAAGATGTCCATGCTCATTTACTTCATAAACTGACATGGTCCCCATAATACTGCTAATAAATAGGGTTGCTCAATTTGCAACACATAAGTTTGACACTCCAGACCATTTCTAACAAGTATAGTGTGACAACTTACACTTTTCTAACCATGAGGAGGGACAAGCCCACACATTGCTCCCCCATAAAGTTTAATGGCATTCCCACACATTGTTCTCATAGTTTAATGGCTTACCCACACATTGTTCCTATACAAGGTGTAATGGCTTTCTCACACATTTTTCCCATATAATTTTGATTGGTGTCTCCACATATTCTTCCTATATATAGTTTAATGGCTTACACATTTTTCCCATATACTGTTAAATGGCTTGCCCACACATTGTTCCTACTTAATGTTAAATGGCTTACCCACACAATGTTCTTTTAGAAAGTTTAATGGCTTTCCTACTCTATTCTTACATAAAGAGATGTTGACTTGTCCACCACACACTTACAACACTAATAGTCAAACCAAGTCCTAAAACACTGTTCCCACATTAAGAGACTGACCACTTCCTAATACAGTGCTGGCACATCAAGCCTTATCACTTCCTAATATGCTCTTGCCACATTAAAAATCTGACCAATTCATAATACAATTCTGCCACACTTGGAGTCTGCCCATTTCTTATTACACTGCTGCCACCCCAGAAATCTACCTACTAATAATCCTTTCAGTGCCACTGATGACAGTCTACTGTTACATGCAAAAGTGCTCTATCAACCTACAAATTTACTTTCCCACTGCAAGTTGAATTCTTCGTGCATTATAGTCTTATGTCAATTACCATAAATGACACCCCAAGCAAAAAATGAGTCATCAGAGCTGCTGGAGACCAAAGTAACCCTCTAGTAACATAAGTGGGTGGTCATGTACCTTTTCCAGAGACTCACTGTCTTTGTGGTGGCAAATGGTGAAGGGTAACCGGTAGTGATGATGTGAGGAGACTGAAGTATTATTTTAAAAGACTATTGAATGTGCTTGATGATAGGATGGCAGATGTAAGGTGCTTGGGTCAGGGTAGGACGAGAGTCAAGGAGAGTGGTTTCGTGAAAAAAAGTTAATGAAAGTCATAAGTATATGAAATGTGGCAAGGTTGCTGAAGTGGAAAGTACTGCAGTTGAATTTCTTAACTGAGAATTGCATTTATAGTGTCACTGTATAAAGGCAAGAAAGATAAAGGTGAGCTCTCAAACTACTGAGGTATAACTTTGTGGGGTGGGGTGCTGCTGGGAATGGATGAAGGTGAGCATGTATGAATATGTACATGTGTATATATGTATGTGTATGTATATGTACATGTAAGTATGTGTGTTTTTTATGAGTGGATGGGGTTTTTCTTTGTTTCCCGGTGCTACCTCACTAGCATGTATGAATATGTGCATGTGTATACATGTATGTATATGTACATGTATGTACGTGTGTTTTTATGAGTTGATGGGGTTTTTCTTTGTCTGTTTCCTGGTGATACCTCGCTGACGTGGGAAACAGCAATCAAGTATAATAATAATAATATTAATAATAATAATAGTGTATGTATATACATGTGTATGTGGGTGGGTTGGGCCATTCTTTTGTCTGTTTCCTTGCGCTACCTCGCTAATGCGGGAGACAGCGACAAAGTATAATAAAATATATATATATATATATAATATATATATATATATATATATATATATATATATATATATATATATATATATATATATATATTGGAAAGGATCACAAGTTTTGCGCGTGATCAAGATATTCCTATGAATCCACGGGGAAAATGAAACACGAAAAGTTCGGGTTTCATTTTCCCCGTGGACTCATAGGAATATATATATATATATATTTTCTTTCTTTCTTTCAAACTATTCGCCATTCCCCGTGTTAGCGAGGTAGTGTTCAGAACATAGGACTGGACCTTTGAGGGAATATCCTCACCTGGCCCCCTTCTCTGTTCCTTCTTTTGGAAAATTAAAAAAAAAAGAAAGCGAGAGGGGAGGATTTCCAGCCCCCCGCTCCCTCCCCTTTTAGTCGCCTTCTTTTCCAAAGGAAGGAACAGAGAAGGGGGCCGGGTGAGGATGTTTCCTCAGAGGCCCAGTCCTCTGTTCTTAATGGAGGAAAGAGTCATGGCATTACTTTTGGACCCCTTTTCCAGGAGCTTCTACAAAACTACAGCTGCAATACTTCCAGTAACAGGGAAGTGATGGACTCCTTTGGAGTGAAAAACTCTTCAATGAGACTATACTGCCTTCTTCAACATATGATAATACAGCAATGCTGAGAGTGACTTCTTACTCGTGGTGTAACGACAGGTATGCACAGCCTGGTAACACCTAAATATATCTATCTATAGCCGACATCCATTCCCTCCAGGAACTCCCATCAAGGGGTGGACACGGCAAAAGTCTCCACTGGCTCCTGTCCTTACATGCTTCCCTCGCATACACCATTCCATGCATTGTTCCTCCATTTCTCTCCCTCCAGTATTCATCTACTTTATTTGCCCATATCACAGGTGGTCTTCCTCTTACACCAACCCCTTTAATTGTACTGTCATGCACTCTCCTTGTAAACAGTCAGTCTTGCATTTTTTCCATATGCCCACACCACCTCAAAGTATTACATTTTAACCTTTCTACCACTCCACAATTCATTCCCCTTGCATTCCCTACCATACCACATCTCTCATACACCTCTTCATTTCTTTCTTCATTATTTCTTGTTACACCACATGCTCTTCTCAATTAGCTCATTTTTGCAGCCTGGACTCTTGACTTCTGCAACTCATTCCATGTCCATTTTTCAGGTGCATAGGTCAGGGTTAGGAGGACTATGCTGTCCCTTAATCTTCTCTTCACTTCCGAACTTACATCTCTACCCCTCATTATTCTATTTAGGGACCCAATGGCTCTTCTACCCTCTATTGCCATCTCCCTTATCTCTCCTTTCATATCACCAAACTTACTTAAGACAGCTCCTAAATACTTAAGTTCTCTCACCTTTTCCAGTCTTTTTCACCCACCAAAGCACAATTTAGGGCACTTTCTTCTTTCTTTCCATATGGTTTTACAAAATCTACAATTTCACCCCATTTCCTTTCAAATAACATTACTTTGCTTGTAATTGCATTTACCTTCAATCACCTACACTTCCACACATTATAAAACATACTTATAACCTTCTGCAACTCCCCTTCAATCTCAGCAAACAACACAGTATCATCCATAAACAGGCTTGCCACTAGCCACCATATCTCCCTGCCACCACCATAAGAATGTAAAGATGTGACTTGGCTTTGCCTTTATGAGATTACCCTGAGATTACCCTACAAGTGAAAAGTCACATTTGGTGAGGCTGTATCTTTGGAAATGCAGTCTTGTCAAAGAATTAGCACAACCTTGAACCTTTAGAAAGGTCCTGGGTAACACCAGCACTCTTTCATATAAATAGATCCTTGGGTAATTATAAATAAAAATACATAAATATAAGAATGTACAAACAAAGAGAAAAAGGTAGATGAAGATACTAGAAAATGTATGCAGCATCTGTAGGAAGATCATTTCCATAAATATAAATGTTGATGAAATAAACATATATATATATATATATATATATGGACTGTAAAACAGTGAAATGATGGTGAACAAAACCAGATGTTGAAAGTAAATGCATGCAAAGTGACTGTCATCTAGAATCAAATGTAGGAATGAAAGTGGTTGTTCTGGTGGCCAGTTCCTGCCAGGGGACGGCACATTCCACATGATCACTAGCATTAAACCCCATTGGGCCTACCGTGAATGAAAGATAATTAAAAATTATTGACCAAATTTCCTGTTGTTTTCACAACACAACTTTTATATAGAGTAATATGTGTGTGTTGAACTCTGTGGGAAAGTCAACTGTTATTCCTTCTAACATGTTGTATTTTGAAAGTGTCACATTCTGAACACATGAGACAAATTTTGGCAACTGTGCTGTGTGAGTGTTTGAGGCCAAACATCTCTAAAGGTACAGAGAATATATGACAGTGAAACGCAGGACACTAATCATGATTCGCTACTAGGTTTCTATAGCACCACTGACACTCTGTGCACGCTTCTTGTATTTTGAACCTTTCAGTCCCAAGGAAACACCATGATAAGACCTATGTCTTATCATCTCTGACCACCAGTTCTTTGTTTTTCTCACATTCTTACTCCTGGGTCCACTTTCTTTCCGTGGTATTTGTGGGAAATATTTACCGATTCCCCTTAACAGATTTCTTTGCTCAGTGGCCCTCCCATCAGACACTCGAAGATTTATGTCGTCCTCACAACAGGTGCCTGATCCTGGCTCCCCCGAGGCAATTCCCAGGCATGGAAAATCAGGCTTATCGCATTCAGACGTGTATTCCTCACTTTTTGGCTTGGAGTCATTAGTGTCTGATGAATTTTCCAATGATTCCCAAACACTGCCATTTGGGATCCTTTGGGAAATGTGTTTTATGCCCTCTACAACTGCTTCACCACAGCCAGACTTATCAACCTCCCTGCTTTCAATTTCATCCTTTTCTTCTTTATCCATTAATTTCCTAGATCCTAGCTGTTCCACTTTTTCCTCATTACCTTGGCATATAGTGGTAGTACTCCAAGTACAAACACCATCCTCACTGCTTGTTCTTTTGTTCTGCAGACTTTCATTCAATGAACTAATTTTGTTTGAGGTGGATGTTCTTATACTTTCTTTACTTGGAAAAGACTCCTGTACTCCCTTGCTATCATATTCATGTTCACTGTTAGTGAGGGAAGAGCTGCCTGTATGAGTGGAGTATGTTGATGATGTACGAGCAGTCACATACCAAGTACCAGACACTGGCCGGGATGAGGCATCATTATCTGTCAGCTCTGCTTGCTGGATCACATCGCAAGTCACTGTTGTGTGAGGGCTGACTGATTGTGCCCCAGTAATGTCACTTGTGTTTTGATTTATGTCAACAGTAACAGTGACATTATGGGGGTTGGGATTGTTGGCTGAGGCACTGCTGGAGTCAGGGAAAGTGTGAGGAGTGGGCACTGTGAGAATCAACGAGTGTGAGGGAGATGATGGTGGAAGGGTCATAGCACGGCGTTTGGTGGTGAAGTGTGGTTGCTGCAGTGAAACATCTGACACCACAGACGGAGGAAGTAGCTGTGAGGGACTACCTGTGGTGGTCATGCATGTCCTGGCTGAGGCTGGTGACGTGTGGGTGGTGATGGTGGCAGCACGTGGGCGTGAGGATGAAGAAGTAGAGTGCTGGTCATCATCAGATGTGAGGGTTGGGAGAGCAGGTGAAGTAGGAAAGGAGAGAGAGGGTGATATACCACGAGAAGGGTACCAGGGACCATGGCTGCCCACAGTTGATGGCTTTGACCTGAAGTTTTCCTGGGGTGTGGCATGGAGGGGTGTAGGAGAATCATTCATGGGGGTTGTGTCAAGGGCATGGGGAGTGTGCAGGTGGGTGAGGTGGGGTGAGCCAGTCATGTTGACTCTGTAGACAGTGGAATGATGGGGTGAAACCAAGCTCCGCCCATAGGCACAGTCTAGCTCCACTGGGCGACGCAGGATACGGTGCCAGATGAACATCTTCAGAGCGTTACGGAAATCCTGAGAACAAAAAGCAATGAGTTTTTTTTCTTAACTGAAAAACAAGTTTCTACTGGTGTGTCAGCTGATCTGTTTGAATGTGTAAATATGTATGTGTACCCACACTTATGTCTGGCTAAACCTGAATTGATGAAAGCTTATACATACATGTTTGCAAAGACATCTGTATGCACTTTTATTGGAAAGAAATCATTGTGACAGTACTCATAAATGAGATGTATGTACATTTGTGTAAAGGTCACATATAGAGGCATTTGTCAGGTGTCTATAATCATGTATATAGATACAAAATCATTTTTGCATTGTATGTGTTTGAAAGTGTATATATTCTGACTGTTTCTCATTATGCATCTGCATGGGTTTTTACATCTAAGCATAGCACTAATAAAAGCAGCTGTAAATATTTTTTTTTTTTTTTTTTGCTTTGTCGCTGTCTCCCGCGTTTGCGAGGTAGCGCAAGGAAACAGACGAAAGAAATGGCCCAACCCACCCCCATACACATGTATATACATACGTCCACACACGCAAATATACATACCTACACAGCTTTCCATGGTTTACCCCAGACGCTTCACATGCCTTGATTCAATCCACTGACAGCACGTCAACCCCGGTATACCAAATCACTCCAATTCACTCTATTCCTTGCCCTCCTTTCACCCTCCTGCATGTTCAGGCCCCGATCACACAAAATCTTTTTCACTCCATCTTTCCACCTCCAATTTGGTCTCCCTCTTCTCCTCGTTCCCTCCACCTCTGACACATATATCCTCATGGTCAATCTTTCCTCACTCATTCTCTCCATGTGACCAAACCATTTCAAAACACCCTCTTCTGCTCTCTCAACCACGCTCTTTTTATTTCCACACATCTCTCTTACCCTTACGTTACTTACTCGATCAAACCACCTCACACCACACATTGTCCTCAAACATCTCATTTCCAGCACATCCATCCTCCTGCGCACAACTCTATCCATAGTCCACGCCTCGCAACCATACAACACTGTTGGAACCACTATTCCTTCAAACATACCCATTTTTGCTCTCCGAGATAATGTTCTCGACTTCCACACATTCTTCAAGGCTCCCAGAATTTTCGCCCCCTCCCCCACCCTATGATCCACTTCCGCTTCCATGGTTCCATCCGCTGCCAGATCCACTCCCAGATATCTAAAACACTTCACTTCCTCCAGTTTTTCTCCATTCAAACTCACCTCCCAATTGACTTGACCCTAAACCCTACTGTACCTAATAACCTTGCTCTTATTCACATTTACTCTTAACTTTCTTCTTTCACACACTTTACCAAACTCAGTCACCAGCTTCTGCAGTTTCTCACAAGAATCAGCCACCAGCGCTGTATCATCAGCGAACAACAACTGACTCACTTCCCAAGCTCTCTCATCCCCAACAGACTTCATACTTGCCCCTCTTTCCAAAACTGTTGCATTCACCTCCCTAACAACCCCATCCATAAACAAATTAAACAACCATGGAGACATCACACATCCCTGCCGCAAACCTACATTCACTGAGAACCAATCACTTTCCTCTCTTCCTACACGTACACATGCCTTACATCCTCGATAAAAACTTTTCACTGCTTCTAACAACTTGCCTCCCACACCATATATTCTTAATACCTTCCACAGAGCATCTCTATCAACTCTATCATATGCCTTCTCCAGATCCATAAATGCTACATACAAATCCATTTGCTTTTCTAAGTATTTCTCACATACATTCTTCAAAGCAAACACCTGATCCACACATCCTCTACCACTTCTGAAACCACACTGCTCTTCCCCAATCTGATGCTCTGTACATGCCTTCACCCTCTTAATCAATACCCTCCCATATAATTTGCCAGGAATACTCAACAAACTTATACCTCTGTAATTTGAGCACTCACTCTTATCCCCTTTGCCTTTGTACAATGGCACTATGCACGCATTCCGCCAATCCTCAGGCACCTCACCATGAGTCATACATACATTACATAACCTTACCAACCATATATATATATATATGGATCTACAAATGAATTCAACACATTTCTATAAATCTCTCTGAACATAATTACAGGTTTAAAAATCAGAGTAAGGCTTATGAATACATTTATGATAGTGTACAACATACTATTTCCTGTGAATGTATATCAGAAATTTACATCACAAAAAGTAAAAAATAAGGGTAAACACAAACATGTATGACCATTCACCTTCATGTGGTATGCATAAAGGAAAGGATTGATGGCAGAGTTGAGATGACTGAGGAGGATGGTGAAAAACATGAGGCCCTCTGACACACGGCAGTTGGTGCAGAAGGCCTGGATGCAGTTGATGGTGTACAGAGGGAACCAGCTTATCATGAAGAACAGTACAATAATACTCAGGCTCTTGGCTGCTTTCACCTCCCGACGGCTGGCATGGGTCACCTGGAGGAACACCATGTTTCATGAGGTAAGTTGGTGGAGAGGCTGGATCATGAGATGAGTCAGTGGTAGTGGTGCTGGGTCATATGGCGAGTCAGTTGGATGTTGGGTCATGAGGTGGGTGAATGGTAGTGGTGGAGAGTCATGAGGTGGGATGCTGTTGGTTGTGGTGGGTCATGATGTGGTCGATGATGGTGGTGATGTTACCAGGTCATGAGGTGAATCAGGTGTTGGTGACAGTCATGAAGTGGGTCGTATTGGATTATATGGATGTTCTGTGTTACTGATGGGTATTAAGGTGGGTCACTGGTGGTGATGGATCAGGGAGTGGGACAGCGATGGTGGTGGATTACTGATGGAGGTGGTTCAGTGGCTTTTCTGGACAGTGGTAGAGGTGATACATGATTAAAAATGTTCAGCAGGTCAGTCATCTGTGGTGAAGTTGGTGGGTCAGTGATAACCGCAATGGTGGTAGTGGGTCAAGGACAGCACCAGTGGGTCAGGGGTCAGAAGTGGTGGGCCAGGTGGCGGGTCAGAAGTAGCAGTGGAGGTGGTGGATGGCCTACCTGTTGACTTTGGAGAGGTTATTAGGTCAGTGTGTGGCCTCCATGGTAACAGAGATCAGGTCAACTTAAAAATGGGTCTCTAAGTGTTTCCCCAGTTTCCACAGGGGATCTTAGAGTGTTTAGATTCACATGAATGTGAATGGTTAGCAGAAAATGGGTGAAAATTGAATTAGGACAAATAGAAGCAAAAAGTTTACTTCAGCAGAAGTGAAGGAGAATAGGGCCAAGACCAGGCGAAGAGTGTTACGCCAGATCATCAAAAGGATCAGGAATCTAAAACTATGAGGATCAGTGGTCAAAAAGATTCAGCTTCACTTTTCGCCACCCTTGGTCCCAAGCAATGAAGTGTTCTACTGTTCTGAAGTAGCTGGTTGCAACATTGTTTACATGCTTATGAGGAAACAATATCCACTAGATGAGCTTTTAAGTAAAAATGGTCATGGCTGTTATTTGTAACATGCTGAAAATGAGTAAAATGGATATGGCTGTTATTTGTAACATGCTGAAAATGAGTAAAATGGATATGGCTGTTATTTGCAACATGCTGAAAATGAGTGAAATGGACATGGCTGTTATTTGTAACATGCTGAAAATGAGATTTTAGTAACTGAGGAAATGAATTACTGACCTAAGTGAACCTACAAAATGATTCACTAAAAAAAGAACGATATCTATCTACAATATCTAATTTAAAATAATATAAGAAATATAGAAATAGTGAACATCACATATTACAATATACGTAGAGACTGAGTGTGAATGAATGTGACATTTTTGTCTGTTTTCCTGGTGCTATCTCACTGATGCAGAGGGTAGTGATACTGCTTCCTGTGGGGCAAGGAGGTGCTGGAAATGGATGAAGGAAAGCAAGTACGAATATGTACATGTGTATATATGAGTGAATGGGTCTTTCTTCATCTGTTTCCTGGCACTACCTCACTGATGCGGGATATGGCGATCAAGTATGATAAATCTATTCAGACTTGTATTACAAGTGAAAAAACTATAAAAAAACATTCAGATATGTCAAATTTGTATTCTACAGCTTGTGTGTCAGTGATGATGGGCAACATAAGTATAGAAACATTCAATGACTTCCATCTCAAATGGTTATGTGGCTTTCTGTTACATAATAATGCAGTGTGAAGATCTGTGGTATATAGTGCTACCAATCCATCCACTAAAGTGCAAATATCTAGTAGTTTGTTCGGTCATTACACGACTGTGTGTGTGTGTGTGTGTGTGCACAAATGCAAGTCTTGTTTCCTAACAGGTCCGGTTCAAATGAAAAGTCTGAATATGGTAAAAATGAAAGGTTCAAATATGCATGCAGATATGAACATAGCTAAGAAAAATAGTGAAACTTAATGCAAACACATGATTAGTATTGTTTAACAAGTTGCTTTAAAGTTCAGGTGACTGATACAGTAAACCAAAGAACCCATTATGGATCTTGTTACCACAGACTGTCACATGCACTGGTGGATCATGCAACACAAAACATTTACAAAACTCGTTCTTACATATATGTTGCTCTTGATTCCTGCTGAATAAGAAAACAGATAATAAGGTCAGAGAACTTACAACAAGCAAGGAAAGGGTTAGGAGTGTATTAAAACGTCACCAACCATTGGACATTCTTCTCTTCAAGTATTCATGCAAATTCTTCAAGATAGCTCCTGTTTTCTTTCCTCTCTAAATTCTTTCATAAAAAAATCTTCGCAATGTGTTTTTTACATACCAAACAGCTCAATGACAACGAAGAGCTCAGTGTCAGAGTTACACATTACTTGATTTCATTATCCTTATTTTTTTCTCTACTTCATTCTCTTTCATATGTAAACAACACTATAGAGTATCACAGAAAAACATGTTACTCCTCAATCGAGAGATGTTAAATGTACTTCTTTGGTATAACATGAGCAAAAGAAATGTTCAACATACTTCTATGTTATGCCACAAGCAACAGATGTTCGACATACTCCTGTTTTATGCCAAAAACACCAGATGTTCAATGTACTCCTGTGTTACACCACAAGCAAGAGATGTTCAATGTACTCCTGAGTTATGCCACGAGCAAAAGATGTTCAACATACTCCTGTGTTAAGCTACAATCAAGAGATCTTCAATGTTCTCCTGTATTATGCCACAAGCCAAAGAATTTCAATATACTTCCAAAAGTTCAAGCAGATACAGATGCATGTCTCTCCCCCAAAAATATCGACCACACCTGCAGGCACCAAAGACTCGTAAAGCCTCTCTTCACACTGCTAAAGCTTTACTTCAAACTGCTACAACCATGTGTGTCCACATCCTTCAATACTCAAGCTGCAGGTCTGAAAGAAGGTAAACTAACTCAAATCAAGATATTTTGGAGTGAAAATGTCTGCCCTTACAAGAACACTGTCTCAGACCAGCTTTAGTGATGGTAAACAGTGGTAAAATTTGGGGACAGTGAATGCATGAAGCACTGTACCAGCCCTTAGTAGGCACACTAAGCCTGTCATTGAAGGCCATGTCCCGAAACATAGGACACCGCTGGTAGGGTCATTTGGCCTCTCAGTGAAGGCTATGTCCCCAGACATGGACACCCAATGGAAATAGCGAAAAAAGTTACAAGGTAGGTAGTTGGCTCAGCCTGTCACAGCTGTGGTGCTGTACCCAGATGATACCATTTATCTACAAATTAGAGGAAGGATGAACACCTGGGTGAGCTATGTGCCGTCTACCCCACCAGATACTGAACCCAGGAATTATAGATGTTAGTGACATCACAAGAGCCAAAGAGTAGCTAACAAGATACGACCATCGATAGTTTATATTCATCATTAAGTTTACAGATTCTGATGCTAATCAGAAGCAATCTTTTAACAACCCACGTCTTCTGAACTTTTGTTAAATCATCGATTACTTTCATTTCTCCTATATGACTTAACTTCATCTAACACGTACTCAAATTCATCCATTGTAACTGCATCAACTTTCATTGTCCGCTTTTAGTTTAAGACAATTTTAAATTACCTATTTTGATTCTACTTAGTTTGATGCCGATTCTGATCTGTTTATTTCGCTTATATTTTATTCTAATTTGACCAATGCGAGAGTTCTCAGATGGGAGGATGGGGTGAGTGATGTGGCTGGAACTAACCTGATGGAGGACATGCGACAGAGTACTACCCCGACGGGAGTCACCCTCAGTCCCAGCCCTAAGAGGACTATGAAGCTCATCTTGTTTCCTGTTCCTTATCTTCCTCACAAGCCTTTTCCACCTGGCATCCCCTGCTAAAGACGGATCAGTCATTTCTGTGTGATCTGGACACGATTCTGTCCCATCTGTGGGAGGCTTCTGCGAGTCTATGCGTATGCTAGGTGTCCTGCTCCTATTAAGAAATGGGTTATGTTTTTTCACTTCTTTTCTGCACTTATTAGCATCTGGATCACTATTCTGTATCGTCATTCCATTGTTCCACCGTTTAAAGCCTGTACTATCTGCCTTTCCATGGGAGTCTGGATGTAAGGCTTCTGTGCTCTTCCTTAACGCTCCCTCGAAGTGCAGACGAAGGAGGTAGTGGTGAAGGTTCTCCTCCTGATGGTGGTGGAGGTGGTGGGGTTCAGAGAAATGGTGGTGGTGTTGGAAGTCTGACTGAGGAAGCCTCAAGAAGGAAGAAGGAGAAAGTTGGAGATCTTCCTCATGATCAGAAAGGCTCGAGTAATGGGGAGAAGAATGCTGAGGAGAGCGTTGTCTGTGAGGATGCAAGGGTTTAGATGGACAGGGTCTGGTGCTCCTTGGAATTTGCAGCTAGAGAGAAGAGAAGAAATGCAAATGAGAACATGAAGCAAGAATCATAATAACATAGTATGAAAAGAATCAAAACATATCCTGAGACCCTATACTTAACCTTCACACTGAGTTTCTACACTTCTTTACACTAAAGAAAACTTGCATTACACAGATACATGTAATGTGTGAATTAACACAGAAGTTTCATTTAACAACATATTTTTTCCTAACTACTTGACAATCCCCAATGTGGAAATCAAGAAATATGGCTGCATTACAGAAGAGGCCCATAAAGTGAACTTATAAACTTACATGAAAAAAGGAATATAAGTAAACAAAATATCCCAAAGGTCACTTAGCTTTAAATAAAGCATATAAATCGTATACCTTTATTGGTTTCCTTTAAGAAAAAATCATTATGAAGTCCAGTACTTCCTACCTACTGCTGACAGTGGTTAGTTACTGTTTATCTTGCTTTATCATAATGGGACTTGTTAGATGTATTCTAACATGAGTGGTGTTGTTGTAAGACATGTCTTGCCTATGACTGGTGTAAAACATGTCCTGCCTATGACTAGTGGAAGGGTCCTCACCTATGACTGGTGTAAGACAGGTCCTCACCTGGTGGACTATGTTGGTGTTGGTGCTGCCCCGCCTGGGATCGTCCCTGGTGGAGGATCCCTCACTGACCTGCCCTCGACTCTGGCTCCTGAAGATAGCGGATCGCTGCCTCTGGCTACTCTGTGTACCTAGCGAGGCGTTGTCTCCCTGCGGCTCCTGTGCCGCAATCTGACGAAGCTGGATGGAGGAGGAAGCGGTACGATTATGGGGAGTTCTTAAAATACAGAGACATTATCTTATAAAAATCATGCAATGCATCAAATGGATGGTTAATATATATATATATATATATATATATATATATATATATATATATATATATATATATATATATATAACTTATTTTATTTTTTGTTATACTTAGTCGCTGTCTCCCGCATCAGCGAGGTAGTGCAAGGAAACAGACAAAAGAATGGCCCAACCCACCCACATATACATGTATATACATAAACGCCCACACACGCACACAGACATACCTATACATTTCAATGTATACATACATATACATACACAGACATATACATATATACACATGTACATACATATACATACACAGACATATACATATATACACATGTACATATCCATACTTGCTGCCTTCATCCATTCCCGTCGCCACCATGCAACACACATATATGGGGCAAGGTTGTGGCCATCACTGTTCTCAATATTGAATAATGGACAATAATCTTTTTTTCTTTTTTTTTTTTTTGCTTTGTCGCTGTCTCCCGCGTTTGCGAGGTAGCGCAAGGAAACAGACGAAAGAAATGGCCCAACCCACCCCCATTCACATGTATATACATACGTCCACACACGCAAATATACATACCTACACAGCTTTCCATGGTTTACCCCAGACGCTTCACATGCCCTGATTCAATCCACTGACAGCACATCAACCCCGGTATACCACATCGCTCCAATTCACTCTATTCCTTGCCCTCCTTTCACCCTCCTGCATGTTCAGGCCCCGATCACACAAAATCTTTTTCACTCCATCTTTCCACCTCCAATTTGGTCTCCCTCTTCTCCTCGTTCCCTCCACCTCCGACACATATATCCTCTTGGTCAATCTTTCCTCACTCATTCTCTCCATGTACCCAAACCATTTCAAAAAAAAAAAAAAAATATGTATATATATATATATATATATATATATATATATAATCTATATATATATATGTACTTAGAAAAGCAAATGGATTTGTATGTAGCATTTATGGATCTGGAGAAGGCATATGATAGAGTTGATAGAGATGCTCTGTGGAAGGTATTAAGAATATATGGTGTGGGAGGCAAGTTGTTAGAAGCAGTGAAAAGTTTTTATCGAGGATGTAAAGCATGTGTACGTGTAGGAAGAGAGGAAAGTGATTGGTTCTCAGTGAATGTAGGTTTGCGGCAGGGGTGTGTGATGTCTCCATGGTTGTTTAATTTGTTTATGGATGGGGTTGTTAGGGAGGTAAATGCAAGAGTTTTGGAAAGAGGGGCAAGTATGAAGTCTGTTGGGGATGAGAGAGCTTGGGAAGTGAGTCAGTTGTTGTTCACTGATGATACAGCACTGGTGGCTGATTCATGTGAGAAACTGCAGAAGCTGGTGACTGAGTTTGGTAAAGTGTGTGAAAGAAGAAAGTTAAGAGTAAATGTGAATAAGAGCAAGATTATTCGGTACAGTAGGGTTGAGGGTCAAGTCAATTGGGAGGTAAGTTTGAATGGAGCAAAACTGGAGGAAGTAAAGTGTTTTAGATATCTGGGAGTGGATCTGGCAGCGGATGGAGCCATGGAAGCGGAAGTGGATCATAGGGTGGGGGAGGGGGCGAAAATCCTGGGAGCCTTGAAGAATGTGTGGAAGTCGAGAACATTATATCGGAAAGCAAAAATGGGTATGTTTGAAGGAATAGTTAGTTGTTCCAACAATGTTGTATGGTTGCGAGGCGTGGGCTATGGATAGAGTTGTGCGCAGGAGGATGGATGTGCTGGAAATGAGATGTTTGAGGACAATGTGTGGTGTGAGGTGGTTTGATCGAGTAAGTAACGTAAGGGTAAGAGAGATGTGTGGAAATAAAAAGAGCGTGGTTGAGAGAGCAGAAGAGGGTGTTTTGAAATGGTTTGGGCACATGGAGAGAATGAGTGAGGAAAGATTGACCAAGAGGATATATGTGTCGGAGGTGGAGGGAACGAGGAGAAGTGGGAGACCAAATTGGAGGTGGATAGATGGAGTGAAAAAGATTTTGTGTGATTGGGGCCTGAACATGCAGGAGGGTGAAAGG
Organism: Panulirus ornatus; assembly: GCF_036320965.1. Lineage (NCBI taxonomy): Eukaryota > Metazoa > Arthropoda > Malacostraca > Decapoda > Palinuridae > Panulirus > Panulirus ornatus. The sequence goes on along the minus strand of NC_092246.1, from coordinate 22,204,752 downwards.
AGGGCAAGGAATAGAGTGAATTGGAGCGATGTGGTATACCGGGGTTGACGTGCTGTCAGTGGATTGAATCAGGGCATGTGAAGCGTCTGGGGTAAACCATGGGAAGCTGTGTAGGTATGTATATTTGCGTGTGTGGACGTATGTATATACATGTGTATGGGGGTGGGTTGGGCCATTTCTTTTGTCTGTTTCCTTGCGCTACCTCGCAAACGCGGGAGACAGCGGCAAAAAAAAAAAAAAAAAAATAATAATTTATGTTTAATCCATCACCAATCAGACCCTCTCTAAGCCAGGCTATTGGCGAGCTGTTACTTTTACAATTGCACAGTTCAGTGCCACTAGAGGACCTTCATGGCTTAGTACAGTTACTTAACACCAGACTATCTGCAGAGGCCACCATATTGTCTTTACAGCAGTCATGTCAACCTAACGTGAATGATTCTTGACTAGTTCAGCGAGGTGGGAAAGCAGGACACCAGACGAAAACTACAGTGGGCCTACGACGCTGAACTTGGCCCCACAGTAGCTGCACCGCTATAGGAACTACATAATGGTGCTACAAAAGAAAAAGGTCTACAAGATGTGTGCGACAGGAAGGATCTGAAGGCAATACTTAAATCATACTTCTCTGTTATCTATGGGTAAACATCATACTTATATCATACTTTGTAATCTATAAGCCACTGCTATACTTCTCTGTGACCTACAAGTCAGTCATACTTCTCTGTGATCTACAAGTCACTATCATACTTCTCATGATCAAAAGGTCACCACCATACTTTCCCATGATCTACAAGTCTCTATCATACTTCTCTGTGATCTACAAGACACTATCATACTTCCCCATGATCTACAAGTCACTATCATAATTCCCCATGATCAGCAAGTCACTATCATACTTCGTAATCTACAAGTTACTATCATACTTCGTTATATACACGTCACTATCATACTTCTTCATTATCTACAAGTTGCTATCACACTTCTGTTATATACAAGTCACCATCATACTTCTCCGTGATCTACAAGTCACTATCATACTTCTCCGTGATCAACAAGTTGCTATCACACTTCTCTTATATACAAGTCACCATCATACTTCTCTGTGATCTACAAGTCACTATCATACTTCGTGACCTACAAGCCACCACCATACTTATCCGTGTTCTACAAGTCACAAACATACTTCGTGATCTACAAGTCACCATAATACTTCGTGATTACAGATCACTATCATACTTCGTAATTTACAAGTCACTATCATACTTCGTGATCTACGTCACCATCATAATCCGTGATCTACAAGTCACTATCATACTTCGTGATCTACCAGTTACCATCATACTTCGTGATCTACAGGTCACTATCATGCTTCTCCGTGATCTACAAGTCACTATCATATTTCTCCGTGATCTACAAGTCACCATAATACTTCGTGATCTACAAGCCACTATCATACTTCGTGATCTACAGGTCACCATCATACTTCCCCGTGATCTACAGGTCACCATCATACTTCCACGTGATCTACAGGACACGACACCTCTACAGAATTCCACTTTGGGATACGAGACTCGAGAGCTGGGCTCAGTCAACAAAACCTAGAGGAAATGCAGAAGTTACGGGGACTTTGTGTCATTATAGGAAGCGAATGACTCGATGGCTAAAAGAAATCTACAAGGGTAACGCACATACCTCTGTAGGGACTACATAATCCACAAGAGTCTACACTAACTACATCGCTGAAGCCCAAAGAAGCTTTGACAAGCATAACGAGGCTTCAGCCACGGTGTTCCTTTAACCCACAAACACTACCGTGCTTAGCCCACAGTAAAGCCATACATACCATAAGTATGAGGAAGCCTAAGCATCATAAGTCAATATGAAACCCCAGTGAACAAAATCAACCATAATGAAGCCTCAACTACCGAGACTAAATATAATGAAGCCTCAACCACTGAGACTGATTATAATGAAGCCTCAAACATCATGCAAGCCTACGCCACTTGGCTAACATGGAGCTCCAGCGACCATAGCCACAGTAAGGTGAAGCCTGAACTAATTTGGTGGACGCTCAAGTCCCATCTGATGAAGCCTCATGCACTGTGACTACCATGAGGTACTTCCAGCCACCATAGTGGAACCTCAGTTACCATGAAAAGCACGAAGCATTAACGACCATAATAAAGCTTCACTTACGACGGCTAACACAACGGCGAGCCATGACCTTTCTACTTAAGAATAGTTACGTCGGATATGAACAACCTGTGAAATCAAACAAATCATCGAACCCAACTACACCGAGTGTTACAAACACAAGAGTTGCACACTTATAAAAGTGCTTCCTACTTTATCCACTTAACACGGGTTGATTCGTCAAGCGAGACCAACAACCCCATTCATACTACCTCCGTTTACAAATCACTTGTACAATCTGGTCCCCAGTCAGTCCTTCTCCCTGGCATCTTCGCCACAAGCACACACACAAAACTCGAACCAATTTGATGGCAGCTCTTCTACCACGTTCAGCCTCTCTTCCTCATATCTTCTCCCACAATGCCACATAACATTTCATTCTAAATATATTTTTCCGCAATATGGGGTGAAGTTAATGAGACAAGGAAGCCACCGCAAGCATCTTTACTGATACAATCAATAAAGATAAAATATTCATCATATCTATTACGTGATACCCTCTTTGTGCCAGCCGGGTTTTTTGACGCATGGTTGGCTGAACTAAGGGGGACACTGGTGACACACCACTGTTGTGTAACACTGGGGTTCAGTGTAATGCAGTGCCTTAAACGTTATCTGTTCAGAGTCATAATAGATAAATAACTAAACCATCTCTTACAGTCATCAATGACGGTCTGCCAATCAATTAGGTTGGCTCCAGGAAGACCAGACCAAGATAATACCAGACATGAAACTTTGATCAGAACAGAAAATTATGCCAACATACCTGTCGAGTGAAGTTCCTAAGCTCGAACAAGAAAATCTGACTAAGTGAAGTCCAGAGGAACGGAGTTAGAAACTGGAATAGAGAGAATTGACCCTAAAAACAATCTGACTGTTATTTTCTTTACGCGAGACAAAAGGCCCAAACTTGTAAGGAGAGACAGGCCAGGACTGGAAGTTAATCAGAGATTGAACGAATGTGTCCAGAGTCTCAGTGATAGAAGGCTTCTGGTAGTGTCGAGTGGGATGCACATGTGACACAGGAGCTGAAGTACCGTCTCTCTCTTGTCTGGCAGGACTTTATAACTGAACGAAGCAGACAGACAGACAGACAGTCTACTCATCTTAGGAAACCTCATCTTAGGAAACCTATTACATGCCCCAGAGTGATCAAAACTGTATCCACTGACCTTATCAGAGCCGGTCACCTACATCATGTTAATCACATGTTATAACCTCTTCTTGCTCCATACCAGTCTCTGTTTTTGTTTGGATCTTCATCACTTCGAAAGTGGCCAAGCGTCGGAGGGCCAACGAGAGGGGAAGTGTACCAAATTTGATCTCTATACAGACTTAAATCCTACGATTTAATAGAGAAAATCATCCATATCATAATACTAAAACTAAACTAATGAAAATACATTCTTAATCAGAGGAAAAAAATATACGATACAAGAAATACAAGAGTAATTACCTTAGATATACGTCGAAGTAGCCCTCCGAGGGAGTTCCGCTGTGAATTCAAGTAACCCCCTCACCCCATTCCCTACAGGGCTAAATAACCAAGCAGAAAATAATACCAGTGTGATGATGCACTTGCAAAACTGTGGCCTCCCCGAGCACAAACCAAATAAATCAATCGTGTGTCGACCATGCAGTTAGAGAGCTTGTGATGAATGGTATGTAAACCGACCCCAAACAACATGCTGTAGGGCATCTAGCGTCACAAGCAACTAACTGCCCACATTCTCCAGACACATCACGAACCGATGATGGATTCAAAAGAGATTTTAGGAATAAACATAAAAAAAGCCTTAGCATATCTTAGTATATCTCTTAGTATATCTCTTAACTTTGAGACGGTAGGATGGTGTCCCGTCCAAATTATCCACCGTATATTTTGACGGGAACCTCTGTTGCATTCCACAAACCTAATACAAAAATTATTATTTTCTAGCGTAACAATGATCTTTAGTGCAAATCTTAAAAGCGTGTTCTAGGCAGGTGTGATTCTAGAGTTCGTCAACAGTAGTAATCAAAAGGAAGAAAATACAAAGAAAATAATGATATGGCGACGATGAAACAAATCCAAGTCGCACAAGACAAAAAATGATAATAAAAAACGAACTGATGAAAATAGGAGACGACAAGAACAAGGGAATAATACCCCATCCCCACCACCCCTCCAATACAACATAGCAACATTGTTCGTCGACAGGTATTGGAAATTCTAGCTTTGGTGTTTTTTCTGGGGGGGGACTAACTCGGTTTAGCTTTGATACGCGATACAGCCTGGCTTGAGCGTACACACTTGCGCTTCCCAATCCTCCCTCTCAGTGTTCGACTCGCCTGGTCCCGGGGCGTTCCCACAATGCCTTCCTTACGTGACCTTTGATCTGGTCTTTTGGGGGAGTCGGGTCAAAAGTCGCTCCACTGAACCCCAAGGGTCGTACGGTCGTGAGTTGAGGGTCGTACTGGGTTGTTCGGTCGTGATCATGGGGTTGTTCTGGCCACACCCGTCATCCGTTGCATCGGCCATGCACTCTCAACTCCATGTGCCACACCTGTCATACGTCACACGTATCATGCGCTATGTCTGCCACGTGCCACACCTGTCATGGGCTACACCTGCCACGTACCACGTGCCACAACTCGTGTGTCACGCCAGTAGTCATGCATCACATCTTTCATGCGTCGCATGTCATGTGCCACCCCTGACATTCGCCACATCCGCCATGCGCCACCCCTAAAGATGCCACACCTATCATGCGCCACGTATGTCATGCGCCACACACACACTTAACGAGCTGTCGTACTGAAATCATGCGCCACACCTGTCATGCGCCAGGGATAAGAGAACCCCCCCCCCCCCCCAGAGACAAGTGACCTGTCTCCTGACCAACATCAGAATCACAATTAAAGAGGAAAGTGTCCAGGACGTCAACCATAATAGGTGCTCGTTGCACAATTCTGGTCACCGCCTGAGGCAACCAAGATTCACCTGTGTGAGGGTCCAGGGGAGAGAGAGGGGTAAAGACAGAGGAAAGGCTGTGGGATATATAACAGTTTTGTCCACCATGGAGGAGAGAAGAGTTAGGGGTGACCTGATTCCGGCCCTCAAGTTTGCTATATTAACTGGACGACGTCGACAGAGTGAAGAGTGATGGTAAAAATAATGAAGAGGCCATGATAACAACCCCCTGAGCCAAAGGGTCGTCATAAACAACACAGTGAGGTACTGTTTTCCTGTATGGCTGGTGGATGGCTGGACCAGGTCAACTGGCAACACTACAAACACTAGCACTAACACAAGCGACTTCATGACGAGTCATGACGCCATGCGAGTGTGCATAATTCCTTCCCACAAAGTACAATTATTTGTTAACAGACTTTTCAATCTATGAAAATGACTCCATCACGTCATAAACAAACATCTGACCCTGATCAACTTCCGGCATTGAAAAATGATGTAACACCACAATCTCTCCTCCCAACCCTGACCGGAGTGATTAGAGAAAGGCTGCACCATCAATGGACACAAAGCTCAATCTCACCACTAAAGAAGTCCACCCTTTCCCTGCTACTGATCGCAACGCGAGATGCGCAGGAGCCCCTTGGGGAGTAGTATGGCCCTTGGGGGTCATGGAGGAGTTAGTGGATGGTATAGTACGAGGGGCGCCCGCTAGAGGGTATGTCTCGAGTGTTTAGATCTGTCAGACTTAATAATTAGGTTGTTATACCAAGACTCATATCAACCCCCCCCCCCCCCCCACCCCTCGTGACGCTTAATAGTTAAAACGTAGTCAGGTGTTTAGTTCACATATTCATAAATAGTAAATAGGATATTCACACGAGCCATATATATATATATATATATATATATATAGCGAACAGCGCGTATGGTGTTAAAAAATTATCTTAAGCCTCCACGCAAAAAGAGCTCAGATGATCTACATAGGACAGGGTTCGAATCCTCAACGCCCCGAGGTAAGTCGTTCTCATCTAACATTTAATTCCCTTAAAAGCACGTATCAAAACATCCTTCACTCCCGAGGGTATATTTAAAGGGCTCCTGGCGTGCAAGACAAACTTTAATCCACTCTCAAACCCCAGTTCACAGGGAGAGAAATGGACGATAACTGGCTCTTTATCATAACATCCAGGTGTAAAATATATCAAAGGAATTCACGAACACTAAAGACAATTACTACAACACTGTGACGTGGAGTAATTCAAATGCTGATACAACACCTTCATGAAAGCGAAAGAAAAGTGGTGGTGGTGGTGACCAAGGACACCTCAGACAGTGGGTGTAGAGGCCAGAAATGTAGACGAACAATAACAAAAAAAAAAAATTGACACAAGAGATATGAAATCGGAACAACCAACAGAATAAGAACAACAAACACAACAAGAGCAGATGCATCACTCACAACACGAGGTACAACCACTACAGCGGCTGCAGCAATACAACATTTACAACCACATTAGCAACCACAAACTTAACAAATACGATCTTTCAAGCCAAAATCACCAAACATGAATAACTAAAACCACGGTTACAACTTCTAGTGCAACTACAATAATTACATAAAACACTAACGGCAACAAAATACAACTCAACTACAATTCTAGTACATGATACTAATCTTGTTGGCCATATTATCACCGCCACAACCCTTTGATAACAGCATATAACAGTCTCTACAGAATATCTCATATATATATATATATATATATATATATATATATATATATATATGGTGTGGGAGGCAAGTTGTTAGAAGCAGTGAAAAGTTTTTATTGAGGATGTAAGGCATGTGTACGCGTAGGAAGAGAGGAAAGTGATTGGTTCTCAGTGAATGTAGGTTTGCGGCAGGGGTGTGTGATGTCTCCATGGTTGTTTAATTTGTTTATGGATGGGGTTGTTAGGGAGGTGAATGCAAGAGTTTCGGAAAGAGGGGCAAGTATGAAGTCTGTTGGGGATGAGAGAGCTTGGGAAGTGAGCCAGTTGTTGTTCGCTGATGATACAGCGCTGGTGGCTGATTCATGTGAGAAACTGCAGAAGCTGGTGACTGAGTTTGGTAAAGTGTGTGAAAGAAGAAAGTTAAGAGTAAATGTGAATAAGAGCAAGGTAATTAGGTACAGTAGGGTTGAGGGTCAAGTCAATTGGGAGGTAAGTTTGAATGGAGAAAAACTGGAGGAAGTAAAGTGTTTTAGATATCTGGGAGTGGATCTGGCAGCGGATGGAACCATGGAAGCGGAAGTGGATCATAGGCTGGGGGAGGGGGCGAAAATCCTGGGAGCCTTGAAGAATGTGTGGAAGTCGAGAACATTATCTCGGAAAGCAAAAATGGGTATGTTTGAAGGAATAGTGGTTCCAACAATGTTGTATGGTTGCGAGGCGTGGGCTATGGATAGAGTTGTCCGCAGGAGGATGGATATGCTGGAAATGAGATGTTTGAGGACAATGTGTGGTGTGAGGTGGTTTGATCGAGTAAGTAACGTAAGGGTAAGAGAGATGTGTGGAAATAAAAAGAGCGTGGTTGAGAGAGCAGAAGAGGGTGTTTTGAAATGGTTTGGGTACATGGAGAGAATGAGTGAGGAAAGATTGACCAGGAGGATATATGTGTCGGAGGTGGAGGGAACGAGGAGAAGTGAGAGACCAAATTGGAGGTGGAAAGATGGAGTGAAAAAGATTTTGTGTGATCGGGGCCTGAACATGCAGGAGGGTGAAAGGAGGGCAAGGAATAGAGTGAATTGGATCGATGTGGTACACCGGGGTTGACGTGGTCAGTGGATTGAATCAGGGTATGTGAAGCGTCTGGGGTAAACCATGGAAAGCTGTGTAGGTATGTATATTTGCGTGTGTGGACGTATGTATATACATGTGTATGGGGGTGGGTTGGGCCATTTCTTTCGTCTGTTTCCTTGCGCTACCTCGCTAACGCGGGAGACAGCGACAAAGCAAAAAAAAAAAAAAAAAAAAAAAAATATATATATATATATATATATATATATATATATATATATATATATATACACACACACACACACACACACACACACACACACACACACACACATAAGAAAGATTGTAAGTATGCCTTCAACATCATTACAGAAAAAAAGCTACACCTAAAATAAAAAAAAGCAAGAAAAGTAGTAACAGTGGCAACCATCACAACAACAACAAGACCCACAACACAAAAACAACTATAAACACTGGAAATAAGAAACTGAACAACAACGAACAAAGGAAAATACGACATACACCTCATTACGAATAACAAAACAAACCTGTATAGTCAAGAGACACAAGAACAGCACAAACACGACACAAACAACCACTAACAACAAAAACAAGCATGACAGAATCATCATGAATGCAACATCTCTTACAACAACGGCCATCCTTACAACAACAACAATAACAACAACAGGACTGGAACTTGCTAAATAGAGACATTAATTAGAGACGGATAAAGAGACGCATAAATGAATAAATGCAATTCTAAGGACCCAAATTTCTATTTAAGACACATATTCTGTCTTCATTATCAGTATCTTATATAGGGGAAATTATATGAACATGAGGACAGAACATGAAGTGAGGAAGGTACTGTACATAAAATGGAAGAAAATGAGTTACGACACTTGAAGACATGAGGAACATGGAGAACACTGGCTGAAGATCATGACATGTGGAACATGAGGTAAGGAATGCGAAATTGGGAATATGAGAAGGCATGAATGAGGAACCTGAAATAATGAGGCTCTGGGGGTAATGTGTTTCAGAGATAATATTCGTCCAAGATTCAGGGACGTGACTATGGTTACAAGAAGCAATGAGAGGCTGATGAGTGTACCCTAAAATATAAGACAAAATGCATACCCTTAATTGGAAGATTAGGGCGACATATCTTTAAAGGAGAGAGGGAGATAAAAGCCTATCTGCATTTAAATTTCCAGCTGCGAGCATGCCTTTAAATGTGAAATTAAGTTTATAAAACACAAAATCAAAAGTATACTCTCATACTGTTCTAGATATATGCACTAAAAGATAACACGATAAGCATAACTTTTGAAATCAGTATGGAGGACTAGGATGCCAACTTATAATAAAGTGCGACTGCGAAATATTATCTAAATTCACTCATTATAGACAAATTTTGCATAGATAACAAACCAGTCTTTGGCTTAAGAACAAGACAGAAAGGTATTTTAAAACATCCAAAAGTTTTTGCAAAGTGTAGAACATTCAAAGGAGCAAAACACAAGAAAAACATGAGGTTTACACGGCAAAGTAAAGATAAACTGTGTTGGATATCAAAATTCGGGTGGCATTCACTAGAGATGGTCTAGAAGTCAGGCAAAAATCAGCCCTAAGGCACTGTGCAACAAGCCTCACTATCCCTTGGCTTACCGTCCCGTGCTCCGATTTCACAGAGAGTTTGCTCTGGAATTGGAACACTTTGATGAGCAGAGGTCATTAGGAAACACTATTCAATATAGATAATGTGTTATGCCTCCCGGCCGCGCCTGAGAAGAATCATCTGAAACAACAGCTTAAGGATGTCAACAAATATGAAGCAAATCAGGAGACGATAAGAATACATTAATATTTTCTTGAGACTTCCAAGATTCCTCCAGGATGTTGCCTGTTAAGACATGTTAGGTAAGGATTTCAGAAAACCTAATACATTCCCTGTTAAGGTAAGTAAAATTAAGATTACAGAAGACTAAGACATTTCCTGTCATAATACATAAGGTTAGAATCAACAATATTGCACCATAACGAAATTAAACACACTGGTACATAATACAAGAAGTAGCCACCATATTTGTTCATATAATTCAATAATACTTTCAACCCATGACTACATAATCCGAGAAATTAATATACTTGTCAAGGAGATATTACATCTTAAACACCAACAGAACAATACACAAATACTTAAAACTGACGAAGAAAAAATAAGGTGTTTGCCGAGCCGCCTCCCGATGTGTGATCCCAGACTTGCTATGGATGGTACCAGCCTGCGCGGAGGCCAATACAGTTATTCATTACATTAACAAAATCAAACACACCCACCTACCCCCCCCCCCCACACACAAACACAACACACAATAACACAGCCTCACAACTAAATGTTTACATTAAGCGTAAACACGGCGGCGGGTGTATCCCATACGCCAGGAGGGAATCGGTCGTGTCAGTTCCAAGTCACGTTTGCTGTTGACAGCAAACCCAACAGCTTCATTCCCAACCACATAGTTAACTTGTCTTGTTGTGGAGCTAAAACTAATTACCTTTATTACTTTTTTTCTTTTGCAGCCTTTGACTAGTTAAGCATTTCAGTTCAGTTCTTACGAAACGACAGACTGCAAGGCGGATGTAAGGATGGCTTGTTTTCCTCAGCGTACACAGTTTGCCGCTATTTACGAAAAAAATGCGATGAAGTTGACTTTAGATCCAGTCAGTTTTCAGCTACTGTCATCTGAGTCCATGCTGAGGACAAGGGTAAAAAGAAAGATATAAAGAATATAGAAATATATTATTCCCTTGAGCACGACGGTACGACTCTCGAGCATGATAGTGCGACTCATTTGCACGACGGTACGACCCTGCAGCACAACGGTTCATACAACCTCTCATCACGACGGTACGACCTTTGAGCACGACGGTACGACCCTGCAGCACAACGGTTCATACAGCCTTTCATTACGACGGTAAGACCCTACAGCACAATGGCACATACAGCTTTTCATCACGACGGTACGACCCTTAAACGTGACACTGAAAAAACATGATTAAAGAGTAAATGTTTACTTAAGAATTTAATTAAATCATAGAGCGTCAAGCTGTGTAAGCATCTCAAGGTCCACAACTCAATCAACTTGAAAACTCGTGTATCAGTGCCATGTTATTGTTATGACATTACAACAGTTTGGTCAGGTATTAGAGCTTGGACATCACATACACAGGCAGTACAGCTTTCACGAATCAAAAAAAAAAAAAAGTGTATAGTACTGAAAAGGAAGTGTTATTTCTTTAAAGTTACGATCATTCAATGTTCATGTGTTAACGTGATTTTGGCTAGTTAACCATATTGATGCAGTCTCTCAAGACTAAGTTACATTAATCTACAGAATAACAAATAGAATGATATAATTATCGAAACTTCTTGGGACATAAGAACACACACACACACACACACACTGATGCAGATGTCATGTGTTGGTTCCGCTGTGATCTCAACAGCTGTGGGACCAGCCTGTGTGTGTGTGTGTGTGTGTGTGTGTGTGTGTGTGTGTGTGTATGAACGTTCCTAGGATGACCCCACCATTACAAACTCCTCTGGTCAACAAAACAAGTGATCAAATTTCTTGTGTATTTCTCAATTCCTCTCCTGCTGCTGCTGCTACTGCAGCGTTGGCAACCCTCTTCCTAAACTCATCTGTGTCTCCCCCCCCCCCTCCACGGCCCACGTGACCACCCGCACCATCTCCCCCGTCTTCTCCTTAAATGATTTACTCCCACACTATCCTCCCTAAATTACCCCCCTCCCTCACAGGGCTTACGACTCGTATCTTCCCCAGTTCCTCGACTCTTATTTTCCATAATTACTCAATATCATTACGTTTAAAATTCCTATACATATATATTTTTTTTTCTTCCGTGAACTTTCCCTTTATCCTCTTTCGTCTTTCTTGAACGAAACATTATGATGACTTTCTTCGTATTATCCTCCTTTTCTTATTTCTTAAATCTTAGGGTTTTTTTTTTTTTTCCTGATTTCATCTCACGTTACCAATCTTCCTGACGTGGTTTCTATACGTCTCTCGCTTCTACCACACCACCTTCTTCACCATCACCATCACCATCACCCATCATCTCTTTCTTTACTTGTTTCTTCTCCCCACGTGTCTCTCCCCTGGCCACTTGCTATCCTCCCCTGACCATCTCACACACATCCCCTCCTCCTCGCCCTGGCCAAGGGGCGTCGTGGGCCCGGCCCCTGGGGAGGTCATTGGACGGCTCCCAAGGCCAGAAAATGGGGGCCGGGAATCCGACCTGTGGTACACCGTCGCCCTCAAGGGGACTCACTTAACCCAGGGTTATGTGTCCCCCTGACCCTTAACGTGGCAGTTAACCCCTTAGAAACCCCAGATGCCCCCTGTAATTACCCCACGTTATTCCCTTGTGCGTATCATATGTGTGTGTGTGTGTGTGTGTGTGTGTGTGTGTGTGTGTGTGTGTGTGTGTGTGTGTGTGTGTGTGTGTGTGTGTGTGTGTGTGTGTGTGTGTGTGTGTGTGTGTGTAATAAAAAAGAGTGTGGTTGAGACAGTTGAAGTGGGTGTGTCAAAATGTTCTGGACATATGGATAGAATGAGATAAGAGAGGTGCGACGAAGAGGATATATGTGTCAAGAGAAAACAAGGAGAATGGAGGAGACATAACTGGATATGGAAGGATGGAGTAAAAATGATTTTGAGTGACCGAGGTCTGAACATGCAGGAGGGTGAAAGGCGTGCACGGGATAGAGGGAATTAGAACGATGTGGTATGCAGGAGGGTGAAAGGCGTGCACGGGATAGAGGGAATTAGAACGATGTGGTATACAGGGGGGCGAAAGTGCTGTCAGTGGATTGAACTAAGGGATATAGAACGACTGGGGTCAACCAGGTCCCTGGGGCCTGGTTGTGGACAGGGAGCTGCGGTTCCGGTGGATTGCTCATGACTGCTACAGAACGAATGTGAGCAGATGCGGCCTGTCTGCCAATGTTTCTGGCGATACTTCGCTTATGTGGGAAATGGCGAACATATACAGAGAGAGAGAGAGAGAGAGAGAGAGAGAGAGAGAGAGAGAGAGAGAGAGAGAGAGAGAGAGAGAGAGAGAGAGAGAGAACAAAACATTCTGGCCAATATTTCCGTCTCCTTCGAATGTGAGAAAGTTGTTTACAACTTGTCAGCCTCAGCCTGACCCTCCAGCTACACACACACACACACACACACACACGCACACACACACACGCACACACA